>NC_056727.1:116591404-116723904 GCF_019279795.1 Protopterus annectens | reverse complement strand
GGGCAGATCATGGTCAAATGGGGCATTAGGGAGAGTAATGGATCTGCACCCCCCCCCCCCCAACCATTCTAGTCTCACAGTGATTACAGATATCTGGATTTAATTTGAAACTTTTATTTCAAATTTTATAGTACAAACACTGACAGTCATTTGCTAAATAAAATAATACAGTCTCACAGAGAAAACAGACAGCATAAGTAACAATAAACTTCTCTGCCCTTAAAACTCACACTCATTGAGACTGTATTAAAACCACATTCATAGAAAATGTATCTTGCCCATGGCGGATTAAGTGTACCTTTCCTACCTTTGGGCTATTTTCAAACCATGGGCCCCTGCACACATTTTAGGACCATGCAGAAATACATGTGTTTTTAATTCAACTTCCTGACTGTATTCAATTTTATTCCTTGTTTAATACAGCACCACTTGTTAGGAGTGTTTTGTAGATTTTAACATTTTCCAATAAGAAGTGAAACAAATACTCATTTCAGAACATTTCAACCATAAAAGGCCACTCAAAAATGCTGTCATTACAATCCATCAACATATGCAAGTAAAAGACATCTGAATAATTCTACATTAAAGAGAACTGCAACTAATGAAGAGGTTTCTGCTGGCAAACAAGTTTACATTTCAGTGCTTCATCTATAGATTCAGTGTCTGCTGCCCTTAAAGAATAAATGGCCTATGTTACATAAAAAAATGATGCGTGTCTGCAATCAATCTACCTGCTGTGGGAAGAGAACCCACAGCCTTCCGTACCAAAAACAAGTATGCCTGCTGCACCACTGCACTGAATAACACAACTAAACAACTCTGACATTATAATCCTTAGTGACTTACAAACACAACAACAAAAAAAGTACAAATAAAGGAGACCTGGGAGTTGGTGTGGAGGTATAAGGCACTTGCCTGACAATAATTAAGAGCAGGGTTTGACTCTGAGCAAAGTTACTTAAGTAGACAGTGCCCTTAACTGGGGCATTTCACACACAAAAAAACTCAATCTCAGTGTGATGGCTTCCTTAATTCAACACTCATGAGCTTAAAACAAGCTCTGCAACAACTTGCCTCTTGATTTCGCTGTGCTTTCCTTATCCCCGATCTCCTTGCTTGCTTCTTTGCATTGTGGCAGTTCTAATAATTAAATCTCCCGTGTGGTTCTAACAAGACTTGTGTTATGGGTTGTTTGATGTGCTGTTCTTCTAATAAGCCTTGCGATACATTCTATGTTCTAGTGCTAAGGTTCCTTGGTTGTGTTGTGTGGCGTGCTGCACCTGCTAGGTCTTAATACCGGCTGGTTTTACATACAGGAACAGAAGGCAAGGTTTATTTTCACTTTTGCACTGGTGTCAGAGCAGGTTCCTCCAGTACCCATAACCATGCGAGGGTCTTTCCCCTTTGGTTTCACTACCATACGAGCTGATAATTTGAGATACATCCCTGAGACCAACTGTGTTAACATGCACTCATCAGAAAGAGTGCTGTCCCACTATCTCTTAGACCATCTTCCACTTCTTCCATCTTGTATATCAGGTCCTTCAAAAGCCTGACAGATGTAGAATGAGATCTCATGATAAGGGCCTTTCTGAAGGCACAGATTGAGATATGTATCATCCTATACCCCTCAGTTTCAAAGGAGGATAGGTTTTGGCCCTTCATCACCCATACTTGCTCCATCGCTCCTTCCCTGGACTATGTTTCAGGACTGGCAGTTTTCGAGTGGAGAAATCAGCTGGAGCCTGTATGCAGCACCGACACGCACCTTTACTCCACTGCTGAAACTTCTGCATCTGATTCATTCTATTCTGAGATCTTCATTCACAGAATCTTGAGACCAACTGACTGAAGCTGGGTCTTTGGCACAATCTTTGGTGCTTAGACGTTTGATGCTGTTTTCTGTGTCGGACACCTTGGCCTTCAACGTGCTCGCACTAATCTGCACTTCAAATCTCCCTGGGTCATTGGTGTCAGAGGTTCCTTCCTCAGTACTGCTTATGTCTGCTTCAGGTTGGGGCTCTGTGATGCTGACAGACCTGGGGTTGGTATTCGAAGTGAACAGGAGGATGACTGCATTCCTCTAATCAATTTCACACCTCCCGGAAGTCGGTTTAGGCTCCAGACATCCAACAACCAGTGTTTCTGCCCATTCATGAGGAATCGCAAGATCAGAGTACAAGTAGTCTTAAGGAACCTGTACAGTCTGAGTCCTTGGGAGATTTGAATCCCTCTCTCCCTCCAATATTCTTAAGAAACATATCCTTACAGCAATTTTGACTGTAAGGTTCCAGCCCAGAATGTGACATATAATGTAATTAATACACTTTTACATCTCCATCCCAGCAGTTCAAGATCCCATTATTATATTAGCTCCAACTTGCTTCTTTCCAGCCCTTCTTACCTTGGTACAATGTAAAGCCTGGATATACTACAGCTAAGAAAAATAATTTACTGTTAATATCTTTAACATAAACCAGTCAGTGATAAGACCACCTCTCATTTAATTTACCCTGTCTGTGCCCCATACAAAACTGATTTACAATTTAATATGCAATTTATATCACAAAACTTTCATACAAATATTAATATCAAAAATGTTTACAGTTACTTCTTCACTTCTTTTGGTGTCCTAAATATTAATGACAGTGTGGTGATAAATATGCTTTACAGCTCACCTGACAGTTTAACACAGTCAACGAAATTCTAATCTTTCTCGGCCACTTCTTGCAAAGCCACATTTAACATGTCTATTCCTATATGCAATGAGACTAATGCTTTACAGTCTCTCATTTATTGACCATTTCACAATGCTGCCAGTCTTCTTCCTCATCATCTCCATGACCCACCACCAATCTCTGTTTCAAACACAAGTACTCTTGTTTCCCATGACCCACCACCAGTCTCTGTTTCAAATAGAAGTACTCTTATTTCTTCTAGTCAGCTCCTCTGCTTTTTCTGTTGCTCAAGCATTTTGATCTGGAACAATGGGAAACACGGCAATTGCAAAAATCTCTCTATGGCCCTTGTTACATTCAGAAGAATAAGAAGCAGAGTACACTTCTTTGCTGGCAAATATATTTCTCCTTAGCCTGCTCTACATAGAAAAATGTCTTTGATCCTCCAGGAAAAATATCCTGATGATGGCTGCATACAGTAGTTTGAATCTCACACTCGCTTCTCCTCATTTCTTGATTGCTGGGATAAACTTGCTTCTCCTCTGCCTGGTTTATAGTGAATAATAATTTCCACAAGTACTCTGCTGTCCCTAACTTTTAATGTTGTGCCATTGGCACTGCAATGCTGAAATTTAACACATCAGAACAGACTGTAGAGAGACGATCTGGCACCAGGCACACCACACAGATGTGCATTTCATATGTGGCCGCCCTTGGTACACTTTCTGAAGCTCTTCTCGTACTTCTCCATAACTCTTGGTCCCAAAAACTGTATACTGCAAAAACAAACATTAAACAGTAAAGCACTAAATGATATTACTACAATTATGCAACAGTAATCAACATCAAGCTAATGAAAACTAATTAAACTGGAAACTCCTTTTTATTAAGAAATGAGAACAGATAACCTAGGCCTCATGCCCAAGTGTTATGAAGGACATGACAAACAAAGTTAGTTAATATTATCTAATTAAAATGAGAAAATTGGGTAAAAGACTGTAAATATAGATTAAAGGGACCAAATTAGCAAATTCCCAAAAGAAATAAGGATGCAGAATGAGAAAATGTTATATCAAATGGAGCACTTAGTTGGAGTCTCTGACAGTCAGCCGAACTCTGGAGGATGCAAAGGAGATCTTAGGACAGTTGGTGCAGAGGGGGAAAAGTGGAGCTTGAGGCAAGACGCATTAGGAAAAGCAGAATTGGATCTGACAAACAGCTTGGTGTACCCATCAGTCAGACTGGACGAAGTAGGATCAAACCATTTCACAACATGCAGGAATTTACAAACATGATCTAAAATACTTAGATACACAAACATAATAACTGGTCACACACAACTATAAATCACTTAAAGTACAAGCTTTTCTTTTGTTAACAGGTGTGTTGTAGGGAAAAAAAAAGCAATTTTAGCAGCTCTGATGCCGTATCTAATCATATTTTTTAAGCCTGCAATGTTTCAAAATGTTTACTGATATTTTATTGCTCTTCCTTCATGTCCCTTTCCACCAAGATTACACAAACTATTATAAATGTACTGTGATCTTTAATCTGACTTAGATGTTGTTTTACATTGTTTTAAACAAATGGAGAAACAAATTAGCGAATAAACAGAATAATCTACTAATATATTAATCCTTTGAACACTTAACCTTGCATTCTTGCCAGCATTTTGGTCTCAGGAGACTTAGTATGAAGCATTTCATGCAAACAGCACCATTACAGATAACTGTCAATGAATTAACTAATGAAAACAACTTGATACTTCAAAAATGTACATACAAATAAAATTATACATTATAAGGACACTTCTCTAAACAAGGCTGCAAAGATATTTCATTATATAAACTTTGAGATAAGCATCATGTTAAGAGGGGGTACAAAAACAGTAACAATCTGCAAGTACCAAAATGTTTTTTTCGACAACTGCTATGATTTTACAGATGTGTTTCTACAACACAAGACTGAACAAATAAAATAAACTGGGTCGACTTTTTTTGAAAAATCCCAAAGTTTGAAATTTTTGTCTACAGATAAGTCTATTAAAAATACACAGTACAAAGCAACATGTGCAACTTTCCACAGCATCTCTTGCACAACCTAAAGCTAACCAAATTGTCAATCCTGATACCAAACTGAATACAAAGCCCAACCCTGAAGTAACAAGATCATTCTCGTAGCACCTTCGACTAAATGCAGTTTCACGAAGGTAACATCTGCATGCATCTCTCACATTTACACAAAT
The DNA here is from genome assembly GCF_019279795.1 of Protopterus annectens. Taxonomy (NCBI): domain Eukaryota; kingdom Metazoa; phylum Chordata; order Ceratodontiformes; family Protopteridae; genus Protopterus; species Protopterus annectens. The sequence continues at coordinate 116,718,981 of NC_056727.1, read as the reverse complement.
GACATTCATTAAAAAGGACTAAAATTGTCAAAACATTGTGTTTCATTAAAGGATATTCCATTTTTAACTCAACTATGGACTACTACCTATTTTCTGTTTGATTATTTGTAGCATGTATTTTACAGTTATATTTTTAATACGTGAACTAAGTGCAGAACATAATTTAGGAAATGAACATCACACCCTCCATACTGTGATGTTTCTTCTTGGTTTGTTTCAAAAAGTAATATGCTAATTTAAAACACAGCAGTATTCCAAAATGAATGGCTTGACATCACTAGAATAAAAAGGAGACCACTGCTGAGGTCTACTGGCTCTACAACTGTGTTAACCTGATTAAACACACATTATTTTCCAAAAGCAGAAAATGTACACCCTAAAAGGCAATGTATTTCAAGAGAACGTCATACAACAGTTCTTTCTGTGGACTGGGAACAATGATTGGATTTTCAAAGGTGCTAACACTTTACCTTTTCAATTTTATCCAGCCATTCTTTGTTGGATGCCAGCTCAGCCATGAATCCTTGGTGTTTCAGCCACTTGCTGTGTAGGTTTCTTGCTTCATCATATGACATGTCCTGAGCAGTCAGCATCTTTTCATTGATCCATAGTGACAGCTGCAAAAACAACAAAATTACCACTACCAACTTGCATTTAATAGGTCATTAATACAAGAATTTTACACACAGGAAGACACTGGAAATACTGCAATTCAGCAAATACAGCTGCATGATACAGTTATCAGATAAGACATAAAAAATGTTTCCATCTTCCAAATCAGAAATCACAAATTAATCTACACATTTGAGCTAACAATTGGTGGGGTTATGGAGCTCACTGTATTTTTTTGTTCAAAATATATACAGTATTAGCTCACAATCTGGATGTTCATCTAACACTCAGTACCCATCATCAGCCGAAGCTCCAGAAATATGAATGGAGTCATTACCCAAAACTTCAATGCTGATCAAAACAAGCCTCAGAATACGTCACTAAGACAAGTTAAACATAGATCTTATCACAGAACAGTGCAAAGCACACCATCAACTCTCCACATAAAACAGTACAAAGAGCTCATAAATCAGTCAGCTAATACTGAGTTGTACTGGGCAACACAGCAAATCCTGAGAATCAAAAGTTGCAGACATACAACAATGAAAAATATAGTCCACCACTGCAATGACTTGTACACCAACTCACAGCAAGTGGCCAGTGCAGGGGCCAGCAGTCACTGAATCAATACTACCTACTGTACCATTCCTCACCATAAATCAACAGCAAAAACTCAGGAATCAGAGCTATTTTATCCAGCAATATGGCTGTGGCTGGCCTTAGCCTTTCCAGGATCTGGCACCACCTGAACTCTAAGAGTTAAAAAGAAAGAAAAAAAATAAAATAAAAAAAGTCCATTCCCCATTCTGGCTAGTACTCCACACTTCAAGAGCAAGCTGTCAGCAAGCAAAGTCCCTTCTGTGCTGAGGAGCAAAAATGGCTCCATAATCTAGCTAGCACACCTTCAGAACAGGCCAGCAAGCCATCTCCCTCTCTCTCTGCATGTGCTCCTTAACTGAAACTTACTGACATGTGCTATGACAACAGGTCTTTAATGCCAGTGACAATATGTGTTGCCTTGTGTGGGAAATGACAGAACACTCTGCCATCATATGAAAGATTGATCTGTGAAGGTTTCTGGCTCATTTGCAGTAACTTTAAAGGAGTCATTGGAATATTACATTAATGAAGGTGTTTGAGGTATTCTCACTTGTAGGAGACTGCAGTCACAAGAGTGTTAGGGGTTCATAGGTTAGTACTAAGCTAACTGCCCTTGCGAGCCATTTTAAGACTAGCCAATTATCCACTGTGAGACTCAAACCCTGCACCTTGTGTTTGTACGGCAAACACCTTAAAAATTAGGCCACCCTCCCATGTATGGCTGCAGTGCTCACAGGTTCATAGGTCAGTACTAGGTTGTTGATCCAAAGGACCATTAGTAGCCTAGCCACAATACTCCAAAATCATACGTAACAATTGACATGACTAATATATATCCAGTTTTTATGCCTTTCAATCAGGACTTGAGGGGGCCAGACCCAAGGTGTACTTACAATTACCCATCTATTCATCCAGGTTATGCTTTAAGGGTCAGAGTGTTTCTGTGCTTTGCATCCAAAGGACATCTATTCCATTAAAGTGGGATTCTCAGATATATATCAGTCTTACAAGCAGGTCCTATTTATATTTTGGTGAAAGTTAAGAACTCTTGAGTGGGCACTGAGGCTATCATTAGTTTTGCCGATGTGCAGAAGTCACACAAGACTGGGTCCTTTGAGGGTCTGTATACTAGACAGAAGTCACCTCTAATGAGTCTGTAAGAAACAGAAAAATACAGAGAATGTTTTAAGAAGGTCTGTGCAGCTCAATAAAGGCACACGACTGATTGCCTTAGAGAGGAAACACTGTGGTCTCTCAAGCTGGGTGATATGCTTAGAGAAGTCCATACCAAAGGGGCCATTACAGGCCTGATGAGGGAAGAGTACAAAGGAATAACTGCCTTATAAATGGAAGAAATAGCCTATTGATTAGTATGGCAGAGTAAAAGGATTTCCTAACAGCAGTGGATACATGGTGATCACAGGACAGTTAGTCATCAATGAAAGTGCTCAAGTCCCTAATGAAGGAGGGAACTTATGATGGGATAACACCTATGTGGTAGATGCAAGGGTGACAAGTCTTGCCTAAGGACACAATGCTGCATTTCTTGGCATTCAGTTTTAGGCTGTGGTTCAGGCACCACTTACTGGCGTGCATTATTCTCACGTGAAGAATATGGGAAACCGGCTGTGGAATTAATGACAATTCCAAGTTTGCAGTCATTGACCTTAGTCAGCCACAGGACCTTTATGTCAGCCTTGACATTAGGGAAATAAATACCTAAGGGAAGTAGTCCTAGGACTAATTCCTAGTGGACACCACCAGTAACTATTCATTTCAAAAAGAGCATGCCTCCCAAGCTAAGAGACTGGGTTCTATCAGCCAGTTTGCTATCCAGACAGTAACATAGTGGGTTATATTAACTTTGAAAGGCTTGTCAATAATGCCAGAATGTGAGTGAGTATCAAAGGCCTTGGCAGGTCCAGATACTCAAATGTGAACCAATCTGCTACAGTCTAATGCATGACATGTTCAGATAAGCCCACTAGGTTCTGGAAGCAGATTATGCCTTTAATAACCCAAACTGGCATATATCCAGGCCTTGTAGACTGCCTATATTCTTGTTAATAAAATCTATAATGGTGCATTACATTGGTTTGTAGATGAGGCTGGTTAGGTTTACTAGTCTATAGTTTCCTGGATCAGCAGTGGATCCTCCCCACTTGAGTAGGATGACTACTGCAGTTCTCTATTCCTGTCTCATGAATCCAGTGGAAAGGCTAAGGTTGAAAATGCTTAGCAGAGTCTCTTCCACACAACATCTGGTGCTGACAAGAAGGAAGCCTGGCACTGCATAAGTATTTTTATAACCCAAGCAGAATCCAAATAACTGTTCCTCAGGTAGACTGCAAATGTTGAAGGTGTGATGGGAAAGAAAGAGGTACTTGGGAACATATTTTGCGGGAGTGTAATGAGTTGGCAATTTCAAAAATCTCTTCAGACTTCTCTGTCAGAAATACTGGGTGAGCAAATTGGAGTAACTAAGGAACTTTTTTTTTTTGAGTTGTGATACAGAATCAGATTTGCCTGGACATAGTAAGGCCTTGCTGAGTTTAATTCTTGTGGCTGCCAAAAAAGCAATTACTAGAAAATGGGAAATGAAAGTGCAAACCAACCATACTATAAGTAGTAAATATATATTACTGAGATAAAAAAGTGGGATCTTTAGACAAAGGGAACGAGCAAATGACATAGAAAGTAAAATGGGAACTGTGGTAACAATACACACAGAATGTTTTAGAGGAGGAATGAGGTTTAAAAGAAGGCAGGAATTGAATGAGCTGTATGATATTTGACTGACAATGACTGTAATCTGCAACTGAAAATATGTCAATATGGTTTATTTTCATTTATATAAATATATGACTGCCTATATCATACGTGATAATTCAATAAATATGTTTCTCAATTTAAAAAAAAATGCATCGAGCATTCAGGACCTGCTTAGAGGTGATTGGAAGAGGTGGTCTGGAACTACTAATAAGATGGGGAAAGTTACGGGGAGATAGAGGAGTAAAGTTAAGATTTAAAATTGTCCAATAATATGCTGGCTATGCCTTCAGGGGATTGCTGGATGATTAAATGTTATGTATTAGCTCTGAGCACTGCTGGACACTAACTCTAAGGTTTCTGACACATCCAAAGAAGACTCTGTGACTGTCTTTAACAGAGGTAGCAATTCTCAATTTGTACTTATTTTTGGAAGATTTGATTTTGTTTATGAATTCTCTGTTGATCTCGACATGATGGGGTATTAAGTTTGTTTTTATGGGCTATACATTTTTTCCTTGTATTGCATAGTTCATTTATACTAGTGCTACAACATAGGGTTTATTCCTGAACTTAGCATTAGGTTTGACTCTTATGGGGATAGATGCCTTGATGCATGTTTTGAAGTGAACACAGACATTTTTCACAAATGCGGCAATGTGCAAGATGGGCATTGCTCATACAAGCAGGGCAGTTAAATGTTATCATGTCATCAATTAGCTGAAATAGGTGGTCTCTAAAGATAGAGGAGATTTGTGGTAAGTCAGGTTTTACACTCAAAGTGAGTGCCACCAAATGGTGCTCAGATCAGAACAGTGATGTGTCAGATGTAGATGTTGATCATAGGGTTAAAATACTGGTGAGAAGTAGGTCCATTATTTTTGAACCCATAATGACCATGAACTTGTTGGTCTAGGAAAATGTCCAAGAATCTTTGTACATATTTATTTAAGCTGGTGTAGGTTTCCCAGTTAATGGAGGAGTAGTTGAAGTTTAAAAAAATAGAATAGTGTTAGGATCAATAAGAAGGGATGTCAGTTTGTTTAGACATGCTTCATGGGTAGCAAGTGACATGGAAGGGGTACAGTAGTTGAGTTCTATTTACTGTCTAAAGCAAAAGTTCAAGGGAATTATCCTGGCTTAAGAGTCTAGAGGTGAGAGGGCTTCTTAGGAATAGGTTCAAAGATATATATTAGGCTAATGACCATCAAGGCCTTTATAAGCCTAGTCATGCAATCCAAGCCAATTGTGTCCCTATATGTCACTGGCATTTATTAGGAGGAGGCTTGTTAGTTAGGAGGTTTCTAGAGGTAAAGTGGGGGGAGTATGTTAGTTTGGGCATCACTGTTAGACAAAGACATGGGAGCCAGATCTGGTGTGAATTTCTGATTTCCCATCCACTTGTCAAGGTTACACTTAAATAAGATTAGGGATGGACTCTGCTTAACATGGGTGAGGAGCCTATTCCAGGGAGTGGGGTTACTCTGAGACCCATCTGCCTTGCCAACATGCATTATTTACGTCACAAGCAAAATTTAAATCCTTGGATCTAGTGGTACTGATGCTGTTTATTTTGCGGATGTGTAAAAGGTCCATCAGAGCTGGATCCGAGGATGTCTTGTATGCCAAGAATAGATCGCCTCTCAGTAACCCATAGAATATACAGTATAGAGATACAAGTTTAAGGTGATCCATACATGACAACGTGTTTATTATACCCTAGATTCTCCTAGTAAGAAATGTTTGTGGGCATTCCAACTGTTCATTCGTTTGGGTCAGGTACACGCAGAAGGGGGCATTAAACTCAATGATGGCTCTGATAAGGGACGAATAAAGTAGCAGTACAACTTCCTTGGACTTGGATCTGTCATGATTACAGACATCCAACCCAAAGCTTTGTATTACATCACATTTTGAATCAAGGTTAAAAAGGGAGGGAAAAGACATACAGGAGACAGAAAATGCATCCCATGGTGAATCTCTGTGTGTGTACATACAGCATAATTTTTGAATGTGCCAATTTAACTGGTAGGGAAAGATTTAGACCCTTGGATTATGGTCAGACTGCCTGGTGCAGAAGGCTGTGTGTTTTTCCCCTCATCAGGTGGAGCAATTGCTGACACTACACTGCAGAGTGGGGGGGGGGGGGGGCTGCTCTCCTGTTTTTTTGTCCTTCGAATACGTTAAACTAAAGTCCTATTTTCCTTGAGTTAGTGGTAGCTCAGGTGGATGTAAAAGATCCCATGGTACCTACTGAAAAGAGTGGAGGAAGTTCGTTAATACCCTGGACAAATTTCCCTTAACAGTATGAATACCACCTTGGGTCTACCCTGGAGAATGGTCACTAGCTTAGTGGGACTAACCTGGTCAACAGAGAATAAAATAAAGAAAGTCTGGATTCTTTCAACCCTGGAAACTCCTCTCAGAGCAATGTCATCTTTTAATGGGCAACTTACATTATGTTGTACAGAAATGTTACAACTTTAAATGCAGGACCCCTAAACAACATATAAAAAAGATACTAGCAAGAACAATGCCAAGAGAAAGCGGAATGCCAAATTGTGTTTAACTACATGCACGTGTGTTGATAAAAAACTTCACATTACAGACAACAGTAGCTCTTTCAATGGTGTTAAACCTCACAAAGGTAGGATTTAAGCTGTTTTTGATGGCTGGCCTTATAATCAATTACCAGGAACACAAGGTACATTAAGAAATTACCTACCCAATTCCTCTCATTTGGCTAGTCCGGATCCATTTGTCATAACTACATCTTTATATTTTAATCATCACAGAACACAGATCAAGATTTGCTGCAGACTGTGTTTTAGGAGATGTTGCCTGTGCAGATACCTACCTCTTGGCAATCCTGCAGGAACTTCTGGAGGTCACGGTTATCCTTCAGTCGCATCAACAATTCACTGGCAGCTTCACGGTTCTTCTTATGCCTATGGTTACCAAAAGTAGTACTTAAGTGAATCACACATTGCTACTGTTGGTCAGGAAACAAAACAGCACTTAGAATTTGGCTTATTTTTTCATATTGTAAATGTTGGTGACCACTGGCATTCAGTGTAATTTTTTTTGTTATCTTTGTACCCACTGTTGTCAGTCATCAGACCCCTTCCAGTCAATTGTCCTACTCACTTCCCATTAATGGAATGAGGATTGATCAGGACGGGACATTATTCTGACAGATATCAGGCTGAATTGGCTTAAGATTTTTACCTTGTGGGCCCTAATCCCATAAGCGCTTGTCAGCTTGTCAGGGAGGACACATGCAATGGGCTAACCACAGAGGATGTCCCCTCAATTCTGCAAGGGGGATTCCTCCAAGCAGTCCTACTCCACAAATTAGAGGATGAGTGTTTGTTTCCCAGTTTTCACAATGGAACTCATACTGCCATGTAAGCCTTAGTGTGTCCACTCCCTCCCAACCCCCCTTCCCCCAGAAAGAGAAAAGTGAGCCACACCCCTTCAGTCCCCCACCCCACCTGGCTCCTCTAGTGCCAGAGCCATAAGTCAAACCCTAGCCACCTGGGTCACAGTCAAAACTCCACACAGCCTGCCTACTGCATTCACTGCAGTATTAAAGAAATGCTTCCTAATGTTAATGAAAGTGCTACTTGTGATGGAAAGTACCTGAAAAAGTACAACATCAATTAGTTCTCAGAAAAAAGTGCACTGTATATACACTGAGAAGAGTTCATGTTCATAAATTAAACCAATACAGCACTGATGTAATTAATACCTTCCCTCAGAAGAGTACTGTACTATACCAACCTAACTGGTACACCAGTCCCATCTACATCATAACCAATGTCTACCACAGCATATACACAGTACCTGTCATCAATGGAGTCTGCTTTCTCTTGAATCTTGTCAGAGTAGATATTGCCATCACTGACTAGTCTCCGGCCTGTCTCTACAACAGCATTGATCTTCTCTTCGTTAGCATCCATGGTGGTCATGAAGTCTTCCTGCTTCTTAATGGCAGCTTCAGCAGCTTCCAAGGTAGTTGGCATTTCTGTATGTGCCAGTACATACTCCTTCATGTAAAATACAGAAAGACATTAATACAAGCAGATGTTTAACAACTAAAACAAAGCAATTTTCAAACATTAGTTTGCTGACATCAGTCATGTAACCACTTTCAAAACAGCATCTTTTTACAAATCCACAGTGAGTACTACAGCTCAGATATGCAATACCCAATGCACTTCAACCATTTAAGGACCTTAAAATGCCAGAACAAATGTAAATTTGTTTGTTTTTATTTCAACACATTTTCAGTTTTTAGTGCTACAAATACCGATACTCAGCTCTGGATACTGGAAATATCCACTTATGAAAGACAGCAGCAATGGCACTAAATCCATTTTGAAATAACTTTGTGGCAGGTCACACTCACTGCTCCTTGTATTTAGTATGCAAGAACTCAAATGTACACAATGAATGCATCAAAATATCCATTTTTACACTGCACCATTCCAGGAAAATAAAGCAGCATAAAGTCTTGCAGTTCTTCAAATATTTGCATATATTTATGCTTGGAGAGGGGGCAAAACTTATACTTCCAAGTATTTTTTTTAAACCTTTTTGTTAACCAGGTGCAAGCCCACTGGACAAAACTGTCCCTTTTTAGGTGTGAATGGGGAAAAGCATCTGGTTAAGTAACTTGCTCCGAGTCATACATTAGTCAAATGAAGGTGGAAAGAATCAAACCCTGTACCTTGGGGCACAGGAAAAGTATAGTTGTGTACACTTACCATAAATGTAGATGTTCAAGTATATTCACTGTTGCAGTCATCACTTGTGGGTTATCCCTGCTGGGTAGCCCTCGGCTGGCCCAAATACCAGAGTAAAGAATTTCCCTCCTGCATTGGCTGAGTGCAGGGACTGACGTCAGGTCAGCAGGGCTATAAAGGGAGACAGCCGATGTCATTACATCAGTTTTTCTTGCCCCCAACAGGTAAGAGTCCCAAAGAAGAAGTAAGCAAAGGGGGAAGGTTGGTGGGAAACAGGATTGCAACAGTGAATACACACGAACATCTACATTTATGTTACATGTACACAATGGTTTACTATCAAATGTTTGTAATTTAAAAGTTTGGACATTCATTTGTGCGACCCACGTCATCAACTCATGAATATTAAATAGTTCATGTCAGACAGTAAATTTATGCAAATTAACTGTTGAAAAAAATGTCGAAAACAGGGCAATGGATTGTGCAAGTGCTCCAGAGAGCCCTATACATTCACCGCCACCAAATGGACATACATTCAAAGTTTTTTTTTCATACTGACATCACAGGATAGTGCGGATTGGGAGATATACCCCTTTTCCACACTGTAGTGCGATCTCGGAGTTGTAATATACAAGTACCAGGGGTGTAGGGAGGGGGGCTTGCCCCCTGCAAAAACAATACTGTCAGTGCTAAGTATGTATCTGGTCCATACGTAGTGCTGTACAGGGGATATTACAATTAAGAATATACATCAAATTAATAAAACTAACATTACCGCACGTTTTTATGCATGATGTCACTTCTGCAACGTTCTTAAAGGCGAATGCAGCTATTTTTCGACTATTTAAACTTTGATATTTTTTTTCAGTACTTATGAACATCGCATAAATTTATTTCGATGTTATAACTGTTGAATATATGACTTACAGTGTTTTGATAGTAAACCTTACACAACTGTACTATGTTCTTTGTGTTTCACTGTTGCAGTTATCACTTGTGAGATGATTCCCAAAGCTGAAAGGAAAGGGTGGAGGAAGGAATATAGGAATACAGGGAGCAGCCTATTAACGGGATGCTAGCATGCCCTGCAGGACTGCAGAAGCAAAGGCTGCTCTAGTCTTGGAGAATGTAGCCAGCTGGTAGTGCTTGGTGAATGTGTGGATGGGTGAATGTGTGGATGGATGTCCAGGTGGCAGCTTCCAAGATTTCTTTAGTAGGGACCCCTCTCAGGAAAGCAGTGGTAGTAGAGGCTGCTCTAGTAGAATAAGATCTGATAGAATTAGGAGGACTCTTTCCATGAAAGGAGTAGCAGAAGTGGATGCAATCAGAGATCCATTTAGAAATGGTCTGTTTAGAAATGAGCACCTGCCCCAGGAGCGAAGGAAACCAGAAGCTGATCGGATTTCCTGATTGCTTTGGTCCTATCCAGGTAATATCTCTATTGTCTGTGTACGTCAAGGGTATGCAAAATTCTTTCCCCTTTATTTTGGGGGTTGGGGAAGAAGGTGGGGAGATGGATGGCCTGGTTGAGGGTAATCTCTGAGACCACCTTAGGCATAAAGGATGGGTTGGTCCTAAGAGACACCCTGTCAGCATGGAAAATAATGAAGGGTGGAATGGCCATAAGGGCCTGGAGTTCAGAAACTCTCCTGGCTGAGGTAATGGCCAGTAAGAAGGCAGTTTTCCAAGATAGCTACTTCAGGTCAGCTGCAGCAGCTGGCTCAGAGGGAGGTAAGGTTAATTTTTCCAAGACAAAATTTAGATCCCATGCTGCAGCAGGTGATCTTCTGCATGGTCTAATATGTGCCACCCCCCAAGGAACATTTTTAACAAAAGTTGGGAGAAGATAGGCTGGTTTGACTGTACAAAGGCAGAAATAGCTGAGGCATGTATTTTGATGGAGGAGTAAAACAGCCCCTGATCTAGGAGCTTTGCAAGGTTGTCCAGAATCAAAGCTAGAGAGGCATACGAGCTGCAGACATCCTTGCTGTGGCACCAGATTGTAAATCTTTTCCATTTGGCTGAGTAGGATTTCCTGGTGCTGGGTTTTCTAGCTTCCTTGATAATGTTTAAAACCTAAAGAAATCAAAAAAGAAATCAAAAAAGTTAACAGGTAAATCCAAAAAGAGCCGAGGGTATCCAAAGATAAATAATAGTATCCTGAACGTAGGTTTATTTTTTAAAAGAAGCGTACGTTTTCGCTACTGTTAAACAGTAGCTTCATCAGAGAAACTGACAAACAGTAAACGCCAAGTATTTAAATCTTTCCATGGCGTAAATGCGTTCCACTACGTCACTTGGGTTCACAAACGAACCTCCCCAAACAGTGACGTGTGGCGTGTACAAAAAGAATAAAATTCATACAAGAATACACCCACATTAGTTGTAGTATACAACGTTTAAAAATTAAAAACAATTAAAACTAACAGTCTGTATACATAATCAGCAATCTATGTTTTGTATAAATTAGTATACTAGAGTTCAATAACTCCAGTAGGACCAAAATTGCATACAATCCGAGGAGCCGGTACAAAAAAACTTAGAAAAATACATAAAAGGCATCTAATAATATGCTGTTTAAACAAAATTAAACAAAGTTAAAATTGTATAGCTATTAACATCATTGTCAGCAGTGGCATGTCTATAAGAGTTACAACAAGGGTAGTCTATACATCATACTTGTACTCACAGCTATTGGATGTAAGAGAGCCATTGTCCTCTCTATATGAAAGCCCATTTTCATTAAGCGTGTTGTACATTATATAAATATAAACTATGCATATATAAAACCTAATTGATACACAAGTATGTCCGGAAGGGGTAACATACAAAATTGATTAAGTAAATATATTTACTGTTTTATTATACCCATTAAAATTGTAGTTATGATTTAGAATTTAAAAACATGTATGTTTTTTATTTTACCTCAAGATGCTTCTTAATTTCAGTATGCAGGTTATATTACAATTTTCGTTTAAACCTGGTGCACTGAACACGTCTAGTGTCAATTGCCATTCTAACTCACGTGCTTCCAGTAGTAGGGGAAACGGACCTCCTCTAATAGTAAAGGGACATGGTCAATAGCTAAGAAGTGGAAGCTATGGCCTGGGTTATTACTAATATGTTTTGCCAAAGCGTTGTCACAACTCCTTCTTACATTACACAAGTACTAAAATGAGTACTAAAATTATTAAAATGACGTCGGATGCATGTTTTATATCCCTGACGACCTGACGTCATGGAAGAGGAGACAGCAACCGATGCAGGACCCGAGACTTTGTTATTCAGGTGGACTGAGGGCAACCTGCCAGCAGATTACCCAAATATAATGACTGCAACAGTGAAACACAAAGAACATCTCCCTGGCGTTCAGTGACTGAAGTGTTTTACCACCTGAAAATAGGGAGTAAGATACAGGACCTTTTCTGACGGTAAACAAGCTAGCATCCTGTCTGTTTGAATCCTGCACCCAAGGAAGACATGATCTTGGGAAGGGGTGAGTGTAGATTTCTGAAAGTTGATTGTGAATCCCAGACTTTCCAGCAGGGACATCGTGAAAAAGAGAATATCCAAGAAGGCTGTCTGGGGATGGTGCCTGGAGGAGAAAGTCATCTAGGTATGGAAAAATCGGTAGACTCTGTAGCCTGCAGTAGGCTATGACAGAAGCTAAACATTTTGTGAAAACTCTCGGGGCCGTAGTCAGACCAAAGGGCAAAGCAAAGAACTGAAAATGTGAGGAAGCAATTGAAAAGCAAAGAAATTTCCTAAACCACTGGTGAAGGGGGATATGAAGGTAGGCAACTTTGATGTCCAATGACACCATGAAGGTCTGAGGAAGAATAAGTGGGAGAAGGGTGGGTAAAGTCAACATACGAAAGGTAGGGACTTTTAGAAAGGTATTTAGATGAGAAAGGTCCACCATGAGTCTCCAGGGGCCATCCTTCCTGGGGACCAAAACATCCTGGAGTAAAATCCTCTCCCTACTTGAGAGGGTTGTACTTCTTGAAAAGTGCCCTGGAAAAGAAGAGAGGAAACAACCTGTGGAAAGAATTCCAGTTGTTCTTTTTGTGGTTGTGAGATGCTCCTGAAGGAGGGAAGGGTTCCCACATCATGAAATATCCTTGTTGGATGATGGAAAGGACCCAAGAGTCCTAGGTTATTTTTATCCAAGCTGGGAAGGAAAGAGAATGGTAGAGACAAGGGAGCACATGGACCTGGAGGTAGGTAGTCACAGACTACCTGGCTTGGCCTGAAAAGGCAGCTTCTGAGCTGGTGTGGAGGAAGCAGTCTTAGAAGGAGTTAGTTTCCTGGAGTACCTCTTACCTTTTGTGGCAGGAGCCCTAGCTGCCTTTCTAAAAAAGGTGGTTTTGGTTGGATAATTCCTCTGGAACCGGAGAACAGGGGAGACAAAGATGTGCTTTAGATCCTGGAGCTCCTTACCCTTTTCTTGAAGTGTTTTAAAAAGTCCTACAGCTGCACTGCCAAACAAGGCTTTGTTGTCCAGAGGGTCATTATTACCTTGGGTTTAATGTCATCACATAAGGGTTGAAGCCTGAGCCATGAATACCTCCTCAGAACCAATCCTGAAGCAGCTAAGTCCTGGCTGAGGCCTCCATGGCAACATAACTGCACTTGGAGTGGCTGGTAACTTGGGTAGAGGAATTGAGAATGGATGAGAGCTTAGCTTTGATAGGGGAGTCAGTGAGTTCTGAAAGGAGTTTTCCTTTATCTGATAAAACAGCTAAGGAGTATTTGCCCATATGTGTCTGATAATTGCCCTGAAGACCACGGCAGCAGAGGTATATACTTTTTTCCCCATTGTCTCCATGACCTTGCTCTCTTTATCCGAGGGAAGTAAGGAAGGCAACAGTTTGAATGCCTTATCTGCTGAAACTGAGACAGTAGCTGGGTCTGCAGAAGGTGCTTTAAAAGGGAATTTGGAGTCCTCAGGCACCTTATAAAATCTGCCTGCACATTTAGGAGCTGGGGTCTGGGAGTCTGGGCATTTAGAAGCAGCTGTGAAGGCATCTAAGAAGGCCATCAGGATAGGTGGAATTGCAGATGGAGAAGTAGAATCCATCTGGAGGAGGTCATAGTACCTCTTCTGCTATGTCAGACACTTGGCAACAGTCCCACATGAAGAAGTCTTTCATCTGCAAGATGGTTTCCCCAAAGGAAATATCCTCCCCAGGGGAATCCACACCATTAGATTCCTCATCCGGGGGAGCCATAACACAGGAAAGAAGCAATCTGTGTGGAGTAAGCAAGGGATTTATCCTCTGATGGCTCCTCCTGATCTGAAGGGATATCCTCCGAAGCCCTCTTCAAAGGAGTAGAAGGAGGAAAGGCAGGTGAATAGATGGAAGGAGTTGAGGTCTGGCGTAGGGCCATAAAGACATTGAAAATGCCTTGAGTAAAGGCCTGCCAATCTGGTGCTTGATCCTGGGGAACCCGGGAAATATGTTTGGTTTTTAGTTTTTAATTTTTTGGAGCTTCCATGTGATAGAAAGTGGATGAGCCAGATGTCGGGCAGCACTCCACGATATCTGTAAGTATACCCTCCTGCACGACGATTTGGGTGACACCACATGGGCCTTCAATAATAACAAGTCGTGGTCCCCCCCAACACTCCAGAATCAGACCCCTGCGATTCCCTCGCAGACATGTTGGTAGAGTCCTTTATGGCTTCCACTGTGGAACTTGTTGAAGGAACATCTACTGATTCTGGAGTGGCCTCTGGCCCACATCGGCCTCAGGAGGGATGCCCGAAATAGAGGGAGCAGCAGTAAGGTCAGGCAGAGACTTCTTGGCCTTTTTAAGTTGCAGCTTGTCTGAAAGGCCTGATGCTGCCTCAACATCTTGCGCTAAATGCTTAAGGTGCTGATTCTCTAGATATAGTTTAAGGGAAGCTAGACAGCTGCAAAGGGTTTTGGGGACCAAGGCCTTATAGATATAGCACAGGTGGTGTGGTGTGGCCGTGGTCTGGGCCCAAGCAAAACAAGCAGACCTCACGAGAATCTTTATATGGAATCTGCCTTCCACACTGACACTTGCCCTTCTTAGCTGACATATACTCACTGAAAATAAAACAGTAGTCAAAATTTAAAGAAAAATCTCCTACGGGGTACTTATCTGAACCACAGTTTGTGACTTCGGATAGGCGGCAGAAAAGCTTTGAGGTTGGTACGTGCTGACATCCGCTTTATACCAGACGTCTCTTTATGGCTGATGTATGCTAAGTGATGTGCAGTGTCGCATGTACCTTACAGTAGCATTAAGTTTTTTGCACACTGGCTGGATGTACGAGTCAGCTACAGGCGGACTCCTTCATGTTATGAATACTGCAGCATATGCACAGAAGGACATCATGGGCTTGTCAATTGCAATCAGTAATAACACTCTACAAGGTCTAACCCAATTTAAGTGTAACCCAACCCAATTCTCTTGTCCAATTAACTTGGACAATTGGAAGTTATCCTTGGTTTGGTACCTATGTCTCTAATGGACACAGTCAGCTGGTAAATGGTTCATCTCCCTGGCCCATGATTGTGACTGTTTCATCTCTCAAGCCCCTGCATTTATCAAGGATACCAGAACTTGTCCAAGATTTAGGATGCATGGCTAGGCTTGAAAAGGCCCTAGTGGTCATTAGCCTAGCACACACCTATGTGAGTGGGGAACATACACACATCAGGGGAGGCACAGGATGCCCCACTCTTGTGGTGCTCATGTCAGCAACCTAGAAAGAGAGACTAGGGACAAAAAAGTACAGCTGTGTACACTTACCATAAATGCAGATGTTCGAGTGTATTCACTATTGCAATCATCACATTTGGGTTATCCCTGCCAGGTAACCCTCAGTCGGCCTGAATACCAGAGGCTTAGTATTTCTGCGTTGGTTGCTGTCGCTCCAGGACTGACGTCAGGTCATCAGTATTATAAATTAAGGCAGCCAACACCATTACATCAGTTTTTCTTGCCCTGTCAGGAGCCCCAAGAGCGAGCTAGGTTATGGTGGAAGAACACCACCAGCAGAAAGTAAATACCAAAAATTCCTTGTAAAGAGAGAGAGAGAGAGAGACAGACAAGGGGGGTGGAGGGAGGAAAACCAGGACTGCAACAGTGAATACACTCGGACATCTACATTTATGGTAAGTGTACACAACTGTACTATGTCCTTCGCGTTTCAATGTTGCAGTCATCACATTTGGGTTGATTCCCAAAGCTGAAAAAAAGGGTGGAGGCAGTCAAAAAGACTGGGGGCTGGCTAGAATGCCCTGCAAGACTAAGGCGGCAAAGCCTGCCTTGGATTTGGAGAAGACCGGCACGTGGTAATGCTTGGTGAAAGTATGAACTGATGTCCCATATGTTGCAGCCTCCAGGATGTCCCTGGTGGGGACCCCTCTGAGGAACGCTGCAGATGTGGAGGTTGCTCTGGTAGAATGTGTCCTGACCCCCTTAGGGGGAGGTTTCCTGTGTTGCTTGTAGCAGAAATGGATGCAGTGTGCTATCCATTTGGAAATGCTTTGTTTGGATATGGCTTTGCCCTCTGCTCCTGCAGCAAAGCAATTGATCAGTCTTTCTAAATGATTTAGTCCTGTCTAGATATAAACTGAGTTGTCTGTGCACATCTAGAGAATACAGTATCCTTTCCCCCTTGTTTTGTGGGTTATGGAAAAAGGTGGGCAAATGAATGGATTGGTTGAGAGCCACACTGGATACCTCTTTTGGCATGAAGGATGGGTTAGTCCTGAGGGAGACCCTGTCAGCATGGAAAATGATGAAGGGCTCTACAGCCATTAGTGCTTGTAGCCTTAGAAACTCTGTAGTTTTCAAAAGAACAGCAGACGCAAAAGAAGTCGTTGGTCTGTGTCGAGAATCGGTAGTGCGAAGTACTTTCTCAGAAGCCGGTGCCTGCTCAGTGTCTCCGAACCCATCCAAGGTAGAGACATCTGCAGGATCCTTAGTCGATGAACAGTCTCCGGGCATACCGGACACTGAAAGGGTCTCGGTAGCTGCCTGCAAATCCACAGAAACGGGTATCAGGGGCTGCAAAAGCAACTCACTTAGGACCAGAGAACTGATGACTAGCTTAACGGAAGCACTGTCGGTAGGTTTGGACCTGTGCTGTCTCTGTCTTTATCCTTACGTTTTTTTTTTTGGAAGATCTGCTGTCAGATGGCTTACCAAAGCCATATCGGAATTCGAGGACTGAGAGAGAAAATATCTAGCTACAATAACGGCCCGATGACGTATAGCTCTGGCATTGAACAAAGCACAAAAGCGACAGCGGGGGACGTTGTGGTCTGGGCCTAAGCAAGTGAAGCAGTAAGAATGAAAGTCTCGGTGTGGTATTTGCTTTCCACAGGCGAGACAATTGTTAACTTTTTCTGACATCGGTTAGAGCAAGAAAAAAGAATCCCCTACGGGGTGCTTAGCTTTAGAAGAATTCAACTTCAAGTTGGAAAACAAAAACACAGGTAGAGGCCGACCGGCACTTGTGCAAACTGCTTCTGCTTCTGGCTCCTCGGCAAGAAAGACTGATGCAATGGCATCAGCTGCCTTCATTTATACTACTGACGACGTGATGTCAATCCTGGAGCGACTACTAAGCCTCTGGTATTCGGGCCGACTGAGGGCTACCCTGGCAGGGATAACCCAAATGTGATGACTGCAACAGTGAAACATGCGAACATCAAGAAAATCCCTATAACCTTCTCCCAAAGTGATCTTGAAGCTGCCAACAAGGCAAGTTGTTATGCAGTTTCCCAGCCTCGGGACAGTTAAGGTCTGTCCTGAAACACAGACAGCTCCAGTCTGGAAAGAGTCAAGCCAGAAACTCAGGATTTTCATTTATTAACTGGTGATACAAAGCACAATATAAGACTTATTTATAACGTAAGCAAAAAGCTGAAATCACTGCGCAAAATTCTGTGTATTTTTGTCAGATAATATGACAAAATAATGGTTACTGCCCTACACCTTATAATGCAGATGAGAAGGTTGAAGCTGCTGGACCTGTGCCTAGAAGCACAGAGTAGTATTTGGGGAATGTGCAAAAAGAAAAAAACAAAAATCAAACAAGATAATGCTGCATTACAACCTTCTAACACTGTAAAACAGTATGTACTAAGAAATCAGTTCAGCTTTGCTTATACTTTTACCCACTAAGCTGTATTTACTGTGCAATGTTAATACAAAAGTGTCACTTAGTGGCACTGTGCAGCTACTAAACTAGATCCAGTACAATTTTACAGCTGGAGGAGCCTGTTTTAAGTGCATGATGTAAAATAAGCAAAGGTACTGCTACTGCACAGGCAAGGTCATGTTCTACTTGAATGTACTGACTTACTGTTGTACTGTGGGAAAATCACAACTATTGATAATTCAATTAAATACTTCTCTTTAAGTATACAATGTTATACAGGAACACAGTTTCAATTTCTTACTAGGCTACTAACCCTGAAGGATCTTTAGAAGACTAGCCATAAATTCCCATTAAGCTTTTTACCCCTTGTAATTTTAACGAGAATAACCCAGAGCAGACAGAACATTTACGTGTGACCCCTTTCCATAAGGCAGCGGTCTCCAACCTTTTTTGCACCAAGGACCGATTTCATGTAAAACAATTTTCCAAGGACCGGCCATCGTGTGCACATAATAAAGTCCATAATATATATTTATTTGCCATTTATTTACTGGGGAGGCCCATATGGACTAGAAGTCCATTTTCAGCCAAGACCTGGGGAGAAAAGCTCCAAAGTACAATAAAAATACAATTGGCAATAACTACCAAAAAGAAAGTGTGCATCTTAACACCATAACATTGATCTACTATGGTCGAGAGGTACATAAACCTAATGGCAACCTTAATGACTTTCTAAGTTTGTAAGAGCAATATTTAAAATCTGCCCCTATTTGGCTCTGTCCAGTATACCTGTCAACTGTACAGATTTTCTCAGATTGTGCAGAATTTTGCCTCATATTTTTGGTCATTTTCTCATAAAATTGTTTTTAGCAAATCACTGGCAGATGATTGAGGTTTGTAGTTAGAAAATAATGACAGACAGTTGAGTTTCAGACTTCATACCCTTCAGAAAACACATGCTAATGCAAAATCCGTATTTCTATCAATTTTCTAAGTTTGTAAGAGCAGTACTTAAAACTGTCCCTATTTCTGGGCCTTTGTCGTTGCCCCCCCCCCCCCCCCCCCACTATTTTTTGCTTTGTCCAGATTTCTCACTCTAAAGAGGTTCAGAGGTATACTGGGGAGATTTATTGTGAGGTTGAGTGGGACGCACACGCACGCACGCACACACACACACACACACACACACACACACACACACACACACACACACACACACACAGTCTCTCTGCTTTCACGCATGAATTCACTCATACACACACACTTTTCTGTTTGCTCGATCGATATCTCTATCTTACATACAGGCATACACACACTCAAGCTATATTTTAATTTAATTTTTTTTTTTATTTTACACTCGCTAAACAGCAAAAGCACTGCTTAACAAGTGTAAAATAACAGCTTATTCCCTCTCACTTTCACTGATGCGCACACAGACACTTACACACAGTGTCTCTTGCTTTTCATGCACGCATTCATTCACACATACAGACAGAAACATACACACAGACACACACACACACACACACACATGGACTCTTGTACTTTCATGCACGCATTCACTCATACACGCAGGCAGAAAAGCCACAGTCAAGGATTAGGTAAACACACACACACACACTTTTTTTCGCTTTCCTTAACTTTTATTTTACACTAGCTAAACAGCAAAGTGCTGCTTAGAGACTGTAAAATAACATCTCAATCAATCTCACTGCTCACACTCTCATACACACACAGTCTTGTTTTCTTTCACACACACATACATTCTGCTTTAATGCACGCATTCACTCACACACACATGCAAACAGACACAAACAAACACATACATACGCACATTCACTTTTTGTTTCACTCAGTGCCTCACGGCCCGGTACCAAATGATCCACAGCCCGGTGGTTGGGGACCACTGCCATAAGGGACAAGGGTGCTATTCCATCCATTCATCCAAATTAAGTACGAGTAGAGTAAAGCAGGTACTTTGTTTTATGCAGAAAAGATGATTTCAAAGAAGTGGCATTCTCTGTGATCTAAAGCCATCCCTCCAATTTGCTCTATTTACATTGCGGAAGAGATTAATATCTCTTAAGTGGGTTATGAAGGCTGCCAACCTAGCTAGATAGAATTTTGTAAATAATTCTATGCCATTTGTAAATATTAATGTAATCCACAGGCTGTTTACAAATGTAAGAAAACTAAATGTAAGAAAACTGTTCCACGTTCTGAACTTCAAAAATGTAACCACAGTGAAACCTGCTGGAAGAAAGCTGATAAGTCAAGCATTGTATGACGGATCTCAAGCTCAGAGACAGGATGTCTGGGGCAGGAAATTCTTTCTATTGTCTTGATTTAAGAGATAATTTCTAAGGTTTTACATGTATAATGTCTTTTATTCCTGTGGCTTCCTGGCCAGGTACAGCTTACTAAGAAATGTAAATTGTGAGTTTCTGTTAGCCTGGGAACTAAAGAAGTGATAAAATAATGTAATGTGAAATGACTCCAGCAGTACTGGTTGTTAATCAGTTTAAGACTTTTCTCAGAAAAAGATGGAGCATTTTGGATTTTGTTTTAAGAACATCACTCACCGCACTCGTTTGCTCTGCAAGTAAGATATTTATTTCGAACAATGATTTCTCTTAGAGATAGATAGAAGTAGCCAGATTAGTCTAGCTGTTTTCTACATTTGTCAGACTATTCTACAGTATTATTGTAAAGCATTTTTCTGTGATTTCTAAACTCTTGATTAGCACTGTGTTGAACTGATGAGTATTGCCTTGTGTTTTTATTATTTATTATTAAATATTTTAAACCTTTCAACTATGGCTGTTTTGTGTAGAGATAATTTAAGCTCTAGAGTACTTGCATGTATCTGGTGATATTGTACTAAGCCACTCCAAAATAGCCTTAGCCCTGGGTCACACTATTTGGATAACAGTAATATTACACAGTGTAATTGGTCACCCTTTGGGTAGGGCCTTATTAGTAGCTGATAATAGTGGTTGGTGGCACCGATTTCTACCTTATAGTCTGGAGAGGAGGGGGCATAGCTGAAGAACCTGTGACAGCCTTCCCCAGGACTGTCTGTGTGTTTGTATATAATTCATATCTCAAGGTGTGTATATAATTCATATCTCAAAGTGTGTGTGTGTGTGTGTGTGTGTGTGTGTGTGTGTGTGTGTGTGTGTGTGTGTGTGTGTGTGTGTGTGTCAGCTACCTGGGCAGGGACTCAAAGCACTGTTTGGACAGACAGGGTGCTGGAGGTTTTGGCTTGACCACTAGGCTGATATCTGGACCCTATAGCTGTGATCTTTGTGTGCTCTTAAGGGAAATTGTACTTTACTGTGACTGTACATGTCCTTCCCAATGTGCATGCCCTTCACTGGTGCTAGTGGTGAGGATTGAGGCTCCTTGATTACTGGGCCAGTGCATGGGCATCACATGGGTGTTTATGCCACCACTGGACTTGTGGATATGCAGTATGGCCTGAGAGGACAGGATCTGTTGAGGCTCTGTATGAAATTAAAACTTCACCCCTCAGTAACCTGTATGATACCAAGACTAGGATCAAGGCTTTGAGATAGTGTAGTTCATTTGATTTAGACCCTTGATTTTCCTGGTAAGAAAATGCTATGGTGTTCAAGTTGTGTTAAGTGTTTGGATAGGTGCAGGCCTGTTTGATCAGGTATAATTTAAACATACATAAATACAGTATTCTTTTGGCATAAGTCTAGAAATGCAGTTATATTAAAAAGCAGGCTTCAGTTTCCATACAGTTTCAGTGAATGCACTTTCAATCAGTGAAAATAACCTTCAGTCAAAAATACTGATAAGAACAGAATGTGCTCTACATCGGAGTACAAACACATTTTGTTTGCAAGACTTGGGAACCAAGGTTAAAGAAGTGTGTAGAGATTTGCAGGGTTTTGGTATTATTAGGAAATACTTCAGATACAGTTAGTTAAGTTACTTTGCTTGGTCTGATAATATGCAGAACGTCTTTGCAGTATAGATACTCTAGTATGAGTGCAGAAGTTAGGTCAGATATCCAGCATTCCAGAATATTAATGATATTATTCTGGAGAAAAAAAATACCAGCACTGTTATCCAGCATTCCAGACTATTACAGAATTTCTACAGACTGTTTCAGTTTATCAGCACTGTTACTCGAGTAGTTGGATATTGTTGACATCTACCTCCACTGTACATAATAAAGCATTCTTAAACAAACTGCAGTGTTTGCAGACTTTACTCTGAAATGTACAAGACTTGCCACATAAAGGAAAGACTGGCACCTGTTTAGCACAACAGATAAAGGCATTCATTACAGTCTCATTCCAGTTTGTTCCAATATCCTACAGTCATATTAATTCTTTCAATCCCAAAAGGAGGAGTATTTTACTCAATGATCATAGGTTCATACTAGGCTATCTGCCCCAGGGCATTTATAAGCCTAGCCAGAGTGTGTTTGGCTTTCGCCACCCATTTTAAATTAATTTTGCTATGCCCTTTTTCGAGGTTAGTATACTGTGCCTCTGTCTAACAGTGACACAGAAGTGATACCCGGGGTAAACCTACGATCTCCCATCCACTCATCAAGATTCCTCTTGAAAAGAGTCAACAAGGGACTCTGTCTAACCTGGACTGGGATTTTATTCCAGAGTGAAGGGAGCCTCTGGGTTATGAATCTGTCCCTCCAGCATGTCCTATTTATTTCAGTGCTGAGGTTCAAGTCTCTTGAGCGCGTAGCTCGATGGGATTTGGATTTTCTGAGGTGCAGCATGTCCATTAATTCCGGGTTGGACATGGCTTTATAAGTCAGGCACAGATCGCCTCTGAGCAGG
Source organism: Protopterus annectens (assembly GCF_019279795.1). NCBI lineage: Eukaryota > Metazoa > Chordata > Ceratodontiformes > Protopteridae > Protopterus > Protopterus annectens. The sequence continues at coordinate 116,696,266 of NC_056727.1, read as the reverse complement.
CGGTATGCCACTGAGTAGAGCTGGAGTTTCTTTAACCGGAGGCAGCATATGGCATCTGTTTGAGCCCTTTGATTCTCTTGGTGAGGTACTTTTGGGGTCTTTCCAGTTGCTGCAGGTGTCTGGTAAGGTACATCCCAAAAGGGGCATTGTACTCAATTATGGGCCTGATGAGGGATGAGTAAAGAGGCACGATGACCTCCCCTGACCTAGATGTGAATCCCTTCATGATTAGGTGGGCTATATAAAATGTTTTTCTAACCACTTTGGCCACGTGGTTATCAAATAAGAGATTGCTATCAACTTAGGTCCCCAGGTCCCTAATTACTTCTTCTGTACTTAATGGATTACCACCTATGTGGTAATTTGTGGGCACTTTGTTTTTGCCAAAGGGGGTGACTATACACTTTTTGGCGCTTAGCTTGAGGCCATGGCTCTGGCACCAGTTGTCTGTTTCTATGAGGCCCTTTTGGAGGATGCTTGTGTCGGCTGGAGAGTCGATTATAGCGCCCAGTTTGCAGTCATCTGCGAACTTGGTCAGCCACAGTCCTTCCGTGTTGGCCTGTACCTCCAAGAAATATATACCGAACAAGAGAGGTCCCAGGACTGAGCCTTGTGGGACACCACTTCTAACTGGTTTGGAGTTTGACATGGCTCCAGCAATTCTAACCATGTGGGTTCTGTCCTTGAGCCAGTTTGCAACCCATCTAGTGACATAGGGGTTTATATTTAAGCTGGTGAGCTTATCTATAATGCCAGAGTGGGGTATTGTATCGAAGGCTTTTGCGAGGTCCAGGTAGGCTGTGTGGACCACCTTCCCCTTGTCAATGGCCTTGGTGACTGTTTCAAAGAAATCAACCAGGTTTAAGAGGCAGGATCTGCCCTTAACAAAGCCGAACTGGGTAGGATCCAGTGTCTGTAGGTCCCCAATATCTTTATTTATGAGGTCCATGATGATCCTTTCCATAGCTTTGCAGACCAAGCTAGTCAGGCTTATGGGGCGATAGTTTCCAGGATCCGTTGAGGCACCACCTTTGTGGAGAGGGACCACTGTTGCTGTACGCCACTCTTTGGGTACATATCCTGTAGTAAGGCTGAGATTTAACAGTAGTTTTATGTTTGGGTTTAGCTCATCTTGGAGTTCATGTAGGACGCAGCCCAGGACACTGTGTGGTCCCATTGATGCTGTGTTTTTTGATTTGTAGAGGGCGGCTCTTACCTGAGCATCTGAGATATCAGGGGGGCAGCACGCTGCTGGGATAGATATTTACCCTTTTGGTGGGGGGGGGGGGGTGTTTGCGCTGAACCTGTCAGCTAGGATGTTGGCAATGTCTGTGGGTTCGATGTATTTTTTGTCATTTTGGACTAATTCTGAGCATATCTGGGAATTCCCACCCAGGTTCCTAACATAACTAAAGAAAGCCTTGTGATTATCCTTAGTGTCCTGTGCAATTTTTCTCTCAAAGCTGGCCTTAGAGAATTTTATGAGTGCCCGTAGTTTTTTGCTAATACTGATCAGAGATGCCTTCCCTTTTTGGGATTTTGCTCTATCATGTAATTTGCTCTATCATGTAGTAGCTTCCTCCTTCTATTGTATAGTTTGTTTATGGCTGGGGTCCACCAGACAGGACGTCTGCCTTTGGAGGATTGGGTCTTGGTTTTATTTGGGATTGCATGATCCATGCATTCCTGAAGGTGTTCACAGAATGCGTTTATAAAGGATACTGCGGTCTGGGCCGTATTTTCCACAGGCACGGGGGCTTTGAAGGATTCCACCTTGGTTTTGAGGAGTGTGAAATTTGCTTTAGAGAAGTTTTTCACTGTGGTTTTCTGGGCAGGGGGTGGGGTCGGGATGTGAATATCCAGTGAGATTAGTTTATGGTCTGATCTTACCAGTGAGGGATACACTTCTGGTCTGGAGCATAGAGTCCCCATGTTGGTGATGATCAGGTCCAGTATGTTTTCCCCTCTTCTGGGAGTGGTAACAAGTTGTTCCATAGCATTTGAGTTTATAAATTCTAGGAACCTTTGGGCTAGGGTTTTGGAGCTAGAGTAATGCTCCCAGTCTATGTTTGGGTAGTTGAAGTCGCCCAATATAATGGTGTTTGGAGAGACCTTCATATTTTCCAGTGTTCTCAGGAAGGCCGAGTGGGGTTCCTGGGTTTGGGAGGGTGGTCTGTAGCAAGCTATAAACTGGAAGGGTAATATCAGTCTAATATGTGCAAAATACAGTGGAATGATCACATCTGTAGACCTAGAACTCCATACCGTTACTAAGATACAGAATGAAAAAGGGCTTTCTTACAATGGTGGATATATGAAGATTGAAGGATGACTCACTGTCTACATACGTTCACAGGTCCCTAACTGGTGTATCAATTTTCAATAGTGCGTTATCAATGTGAAAGTTGCAAGGAATATTGTGCTTGCTGCTCAAGGATGTTGTACATTTTTTTAACATTTAGTTTTAGTCCATGGTTTTGCCACAAGGTATTTTTACAGGAAAAGCCCTCATGGAAGATCCTGATGTCCTCTGAAAAGTTAATAATGGCACCTAGTTTCCAGTCATCCATAAGCCCTTATCATTGGCTTTGTCTTCTAAGAAGTAAATCACAAAGAGAAGTGGCCCAAGGACAGAGTCTTGTGGTACACTGCTGGCGAGAGGTCTTTTGGAGGAAGTGGGAACACCCCACCTTAACTTCCTGGGTTCGGTTTGTGAGACAATTTGTTATCCACCGAGTTACACAAAGATTGACATTTAGCTGGGAGAGTTTATTAATACCAGAGTGTGGAAAGTACAGTTTTGTACCTACCATAAATGTAGATCTAAGAGTGCTAATACAGCTGCAGTCATAACAGATGGGGTTCTCCTGCTGTCAGGCGGGTCATCGGTCGGCCGAATTCCAAAGTCTAGGTCCGGCGTCGGTTGTCGTCGCTTCTTCCCTGACGTCAGTGCGACAGGGGTATAAAGGAACCAGCCAACGCCATTTTCTTCAGTTTTTCTTGCCCCAGATGTCAGGTGCCCCCAGAATTAAGGCAATACATAAATTTGTGTAATAATGCAGTGCAATATAATCAAAATACAGTAGTTGCAAGCAAATAAATCATAAAAGAATACCCCAATCAGGTTGTATGAGGATGTGTTAGCCTATAGGCCTGTCCCAAGAGGGGAAGGAGGGAGGGAAACCTGGACTGCAGCTGTATTAGCACTCGAACATCTACATTTATGGTAGGTACAAAACTGTACTATGTTCATCGTGCATACAGCTGCAGTCATAACAGATGGGTAGAATCCCAAAGCTAAGAAAGGGGTGGTAGGCACTAGGTGGAACTAGGAGGAGCCAAAATGCCCTGCAAGACTGCAGTGGCAAAGCCTGCTCTAGATTTGGAGTATAATGGTAGGTTGTAGTGCTTGGAGAAGGTATGCACAGAACTCCAAGTGGCTGCTTCCAAAATATCCTTGGTAGGAACTCCTCTGAGAAAGGCTGCAGAGGTGGCTGTGGCCCTGGTGGAATGAGTTCTAATGCCTGTAGGTACAGTTTTGCCATGAAAGGAATAGCAAAAGCGTATGCAGTGGGCTATCCATTTTGAGATTGTCTGTTTGGAAATTGGCTTTCCTTGAGCTCCTACCGCATAGGCCACAAAGAGCTGTTCTGATTTTCTGAAAGGCTTTGTTCTGTCCAAATAATAACGCAGTTGTCTGTGGATGTCCAAGGAATGTAGTAATCTCTTCCCTTTGTTTTGAGGATTAGGATAAAAGGTAGGTAAATGTATGGCCTGATTTAAAGCTACCCTGGACACCACTTTAGGCATAAAGGATGGGTTGGTTCATAAGGAAACTCTGTCCTGATGGAAGATGATAAAAGGCTGGACAGCCATGAGAGCCTGTAGTTCTGAAACTCTACGAGCTGAGGTGATAGCCAGAAGGAAAGATGTTTTCCAGGACAAATATTGCAGATCTGATGAGGCAGCTGGCTCAAAGGGTGGCAAGGTCAGTTTTTTCCAGAATTAAATTAAGATCCCAAGCAGGTATTGGTTGTTTCCTTGGAGGTCTTAAATTCTTAGCCCCTCTGAGGAACTATCTTAAGAGAGGGTGAGAGAATAAAGGTGGATCAGTGTTGTATTCTGCAGAAATGGCTGAGGCATGGATTTTGATGGAGGAGAAAGAAAGTCCACTGCTTAGCAGTTCAGCCAAATATTGTAGTATTTGAGGTAAATTCAGTTTTCCAGGATCCTGGCCCTTTTCTCATTCCAGACACAAAAACGTTTCCATTTTGCGGAGTAAGCTTTTCTAGTTGATGGCCTTCTGGCCTCCAAAATGACATCCTGCACCTCCTTGGAGAGTAGGGCCTGTTGTGATGCTAAGGAATCTTCCATGCGGCTAGATTGAGTGTTTTTAGCTGGCTGTGAAGAGTTTTGAAGCTGTGCTGAGTCAGAAGAAGAGGCATTAGAGGCAGGGTCCATGGTGGGGAATGCGTCAGGCTCCTCAGGAGTTGGTACCAGTGTTGCCTTGGCCAGTCCGGAGCAATGAGAATCATCTTTGGTCTGTCTGCTCTGGTCTTCAATAGAACTTTGGGCAGCCGAAGAAGAGGTGGGAAGGCATTAACTGTCATTGATGTCCAACTGAAAGAGAGAGTGTCCACTCTCCAGGCTTTTTGATGGAAGATCCTTGAGCAGAATTTTGTCAATTGATGATTTTTGTGGGAGGCAAAGAGATCTATGTCTGGCCTTCCCCATTCTTGGATTATTTCTGTAAAAACTTTTGGATGCAATTTCCATTTGTGTGGATCTGTCATATTCCTGCTTAGGTTGTCTGCCAGCGTGTTTTCCTTGCCTGGCAAGTACTGTGCTTGTAGTTCCATTTGTAAGTCCATGGCCATGTTCCAAAGTGACATGGCCAGTCTGCATAGGGGGTAAGAATGTGTTCCTCCCTGTTTGTTTATGTACCACAACTGTGGTGTTGTCCGTTCTTATCAATAGTTGACCTGGTTGCAGAATGTCCTTGAAGGCTATAATAGCATTTATTACTGCTAGCATTTCTTTTTGATTGATGTGCAGGTGCTTTTCTTTTTGGGACCATTTGCCCTGAATGCACCGATCTGTCATGTGCGCCCCCCAGGCGTAGTCCGAGGCGTCTGTTGTGATGACTTGATTTGCTTGAGGCTTGCTGAATGGAAGACCTGTGTTTGTTTGGCATGCTTGAGCCCACCACAGAAATTCCTTTTGCAGACATGGAATTAGTGGTATTATTGTTTCCAAACTGTGGCTGTGTTGAGACCATATGTTTTTCAGGTACCATTGTAGTTTCCTCATATGCAGCCTTGCACATGGGATTAGTAAGATGCAAGATGCCATGAATCCCAGAGCCTGCAGGATTTTCCTTGCAGTCAGCCTGGTGTAATTTGCTAGTGTTCTGAAGTATTGAATTAGTTGCCCCTGCTTCTCTGGCGTGAGGTAGGCCATCTTGGTGTTTGTGTCCAAATTGGCACCCAGGAAAATAATCTTCCGAGAGGGTATCAGCCTTGATTTCTTTTTGTTGACTGTGTATCCCAGAGAGTTCAATAACATTATTACATAAGCCAGATGTTTCAGAAGAATGTGCTTGCTGTCCGCTTGGATCAGGCAGTCGTCCAGATAGGGGTATATTTGTATCCCTTGAAGTCTGCAGTAGGCAATTACTGATGCCAGGCATTTCGTGAATACTCTGGGCGCAGTAGATAAGCCAAAGGGCAATGCAGAGAATTGATAATGGGTTGAACCTGCAAGAAATCTGAGGTACCTTCTGCAATTTTGTCTGATTGGGACATGCAGGTATGCCTCCTTGAGGTCCAATGTTACCAGCCAAGACTCCTTGCCCAGCATGGGAAGAAGTTGCTGTAGAGTGAGCATCTTGAATTTTGGTACGAGTAGAAATGTGTTTAGGATGGATAGGTCCAAAATAGGTCTCCAGTCTTTTCCCTTTCTTGTCACCAGAAATAGCCTGGAATAAAAACCTTGACCTTGTTCGGGCGTAGGTACCTCTTGAATAGCTTTCATGTTTATGAGCTCTGTAATTTGCCTTTGTGCCTCTGCCCTTTGATTGTGTGGCAGGTTTGGCATGCCTCTCATTTTTGGAAGGGTGTGAAAATGGAATTTGTAGCCTCTGTTTATAATGTCCAGGATCCATTTGTCCTTTGTGACAATATGCCAATTTTTTGAAAATAATGCCAGCTTTCCTCCTAAGGGGGCTGCCATTTGAGACCTGGTTGGCATGCAAAGGGGAAAGTCATTGGGTTTGCTTTCTGAAAGATTGCGAGTTGTCCTCACCACCTCTTTGTGTAGGAGCTTGCCATTGTCTGCCTCTAAACGATCCTTGGGATTGTCCTCTGCCCCTCGGGCGCCTGTATCTGCCTCTTTGGGGTCTGTCTGTGGCAGGAAAGGACCAGTTTTTGGAAGGCCAATTTCAACTAAAACGTGGGGGTTGAACCTGTAGAAATTCTTTCACAGTTTGCATTGATTTAGCCTTTTCCTCCATTTTCCTTAATATCTCCTCAGCATTAGCTCCAAATAGTACATCCTTTTGAAGAGGGGCGTCTAGTAATTTAGCTTTGACATGATCAGGCAAGGCTTGTTCCTTGAGCCAGGCATGCCTACGTATGACTGATCCTGTAACAGCAGCTCTACATGAGGCCTCTAGAGCATCAAAACCACATTGTAAGGTATGCTTACCCACTTGTTCTGCACTATGCATCAAATCCTGCAACTCCTTCAAGTCTGGTTGTTCAGGTTGTGACATTTTACTTTTCAATTGTGATAACAAAAACTGTTGGTATTTTAGCATATGAAACTGACAGTTTAAGGCCCTCATGGATAAGGTAGCCGAGGTATATACCTTTTTTCCCCACCTTTCTAAGGATCTGGAATCTCTCTCGGAAGGCAATGGATTTTTAGCAATGGAGGCCTTAACTCCCTTGGGGCCCTGTGAGATGGTTTCTGGGTCAGGAGCATGGCTTTTGTATAGAAACTGGTGTGAGTCAGGAACCCTGTAGTACCTGTCAGGCTTAACTGGAGCTGGAGGTAGAGAGTCCGGGTTAAGGCAGGCCTCCGAGTAAACATCGTCTAGGATGTCCAAGACAGGAGGTATAGCCAGAGGCCTGTGCTGAGGTAGCAACAGAAATTACCTGAGCCTTTTCTTGGAATCTGAATAATCATGGCCTTCCCAGTGGAAGTGTTCCCTTAAGGCATGCAAAGTTTCCCCAAATGAGTAATCCTCAGGGGGGGATACAGAAGGGATGGACTCCTCCGCATCAGAGTCTTCAAAAGGGGAGTAAGAATGTTCCTGATCATCAGAGTGCTCTGAAATAATGGAGCCCTGATTAGAGGAGGGGGAATCTTCCTCCACTCTGGGCCTTTTGTCTGGTGGGGGCTGAGAACCTCTGATCAGAGTAATTAAATCCTCAGCCATTTTAAGCATCTGTTTCTTAGGCATGGGGCCTGGAGATGGGCCCTGTGTAGCTGGTCTCTTAGAGTGCATGGTTGCTTTAGACTTTGTGAAAGCCTTGATGGAGAAAGAAGAGGAAGGTCTGAAGACACCTTGAGTGGAGGTGGACCTGTCCACATTCTGAGTTTTAACGCCAAGAGTGGCTTCGGTATCTGTAGTCGGGGTGTGGGTCGAGGAGCCTGCGACCTCGGGCACAGGAGACACCGTCAAAGAAGTGTCGTCGGTAGTCAGGGGCTGCGTAGGCGCCTCGCTGAGAACCGGACCACGTGTAGTCGGCTTTGGCGTGGTGTCAGTAGAGGCCGCGGACCTCGTGTGTCGGTCCTTGTCTTTGCGTTTTTTAGACAAAACCGGAGTCGGAGTATCCGACGACATAGTATAGTTAAATGCTTTCCCAAAATAATGCTGGGCGAACTCCGCCCAACGCTTAATAGTGCGTTTGTTGAATGTAGCACAAAAGCGACAGACCGAGATGTCGTGGTCTGGGCCTAAATAAGGTATACAGAGGGAATGGAAATCCTTATGCGGTATTTGCTTCCCACAAGAAATACAATTATTAACTTTGTCTGACATCGGTCTGAGGCAAGAAAAGTTTCCCCAACGGGGTACTTAGCTTTTAAGAAGACTTCGGTTTCCAAATTTTCGTAATCTCAGGAGCTGGCTGACCGGCACTTGCGAACTGCTTCTGCTTCGGGCACCGCGCGGCAAGAAAGACTGAAAAAAATGGCGTCAGCTGGTTCCTTTATACCCCTGTCGCACTGACGTCAGGGAAGAAGCAACGACAACCGACGCCGGACCTAGACTTTGGAATTCGGCCGACCGAGGACCCGCCTGACGGCAGGAGAACCCCATCTGTTATGACTGCAGCTGTATGCACGATGAACATTGGTGTTGAACACCATAGTGAGAGGTAGACATGTAGTGTTTACTATTTTCCCTCATTCACTGCTTAATTAACCTTCTCAAAGAAGTCAATCAGGTCAAGTAGACAAGATCTGCCCTTGACTACACTGTCTTGGGTCAAGGCTTGTAGGCTGCCTTTTTTCGTGTTTAATTCCAAAATTATATTTTCCATAGACTTACAGATGAGGCTCGTCAGACTTATGGGTCTGTAATTTCCCAAGGGCAGATACTCCCCACCCTTCTGCATGGGGATGACTGTTGCTATCCTTCAGTCATCTGGTGGCACAAAGCCTGTTTAGAGGCAGATACTGAGTAATCTAAGTAGAGGGGGTGACTGGTCCTGTTTCTGGCTAGCCAGCAGGCAGTCTGGTACTGGCCCCATAGAAGCAGTGTCCCTGGCCTTGGATACTGCCTTGATGACTTATTCTTGGGAGAGAAGGCATAGATGCAGGTATGTGATCTGGGAATTTTTTGGGGAGAGGGGGTGAAATTTCAGATAAATAAAAGATGTATGGTTGAGTACTCACAGAAGAGGGTCTCTGGTATTATCTATGATGGCACAGTTGAATATTTCCAGTCTAGAAGGGCAAAATGAATAAAGCAAGAGACTGCATTCACTTTCTAAGGCCTCCAAAACTAATATACGTTACCCCCAAATAAGACCTAACTAGCAGATCATAAAATGGTAAAATAACCTACCACTGACCTCAAAACTAGCAGTTTACTTCCTATAACATTATTAACCTAAACACTCATTTTTACACACTGAAGTTCACTCGTCTATTCTTTTATATCCTACCTAATCAAATTCAGGGAATGGAGAAGATGAAGCTAAACTTTCAAGATGGCAACTGACTAAGCAAAAGATTGATTAGATGTCTCCCAATATGAAAAACAAGAAATTAAGTCACTAAAATTACTCTGGCTAGAAACCATACTGCTTAGATGCCAAAAAAATCTGAATAAGGAAAAATGATTAGAAAAGAAACAGATCTAAGCTGAGAAGAACTTTGCAGATGATCAGCAAAAAAAATATCCATATTAAAAAGCATATTAGATCCAACCTTTCCTTTCCCAGTTTTAAAAAGGAGCTTAAATCCCACCTACTAAACTTGAAATGATGCCATTGCATTGACCACACATAGTCTTAATCTCTCCCACTGTATAACCTGTTGCATCTCCTAACTTTCTTTCTTTCTTAGTAATTTCTGCTTAAACTAATCTCCTAAAACCTCAGCTGTACTACTATAGCCCTACTATAGTCTTCTCCCATTCTCCACACTACCCCCCCCCCCCACTTCCTATCAATGTCTATACATTGTCCTTCTTTTGATTTCGTATTTGCAGTGTTGTTTTTAATAGTTTTTATCTTGTATGTTTATCTCTGCTTTTGTTTGCTGGGGCTCTTTCCCCTTGGGTCTCCACTGAAAATGGGTTGCTTATTATCAATGCAATGTAAATAATAACTTTTTCTTTTTTATAATTATTTTGTATTGCGATTGTTACTTAATATTTGCATATTGTCATTTTATTTTTACTTTTGTTTGCAGGGGCTTTTCCCCTCGGGTCTCCACTGAAAATGGGTTTGTTTGCAAACTCAGCTGGACTATCACAGTTCACAAATGTGAAATAAACAGTTCAACCTGCAGCTTTAGTACAAGAGATGGCCTCCAGTATTTTGGAAGAAAAAATATAACAAATGCACTCAAAAGTATTTAAAATAAGTGAGACACTGAAAGCATATATTAAGTCAAATGAAAGGCGGGCTGGAAAAAGTAGAAGCAGTTTTAAGAAACTGTTGATGTAAAATGATAAAAACTGCCGAAATCACACACTAAAATGAAAGGATTGTATGAACATAAGGTTTCAAGAAAAGTTTCAAAAACAGTAGAGGCAGAAGACATAAAATGCAGAGGAAACATGATTTTGTTTTTTGCTGTGCCACAGAAACTGGAAGGAATGACTCTATACTAATTTTATGACATTACAAATAAACAACTGGACTGATGTTCCACAGAAAATTTTGTTTACTGTGAGGGCACATCATGTGTATGATCCAAATCCAGTCATCGGAAGCAGCCAAGACCTATATTACTACAAATGCAGTCTTACCAGCAGAAAGAGCTGCTCCCAACAAAACTGTGGGACACCAGGCAAGACAGAAGTAAGTTTATTCCAGCAAGCAGAGGATGTTGAAAGGCAAGTGTGAGATTCAAGTTCAGCTGTCTTCAGAATACTTTTTTACAGAGGACTGATTATGTATTTTAAAGCAGAACAAGCTATCAATGAAATAAAGTTTAGTCAACAGAGTGTGAGCCATCAATGGAAGGAGACTTGCTTCTTAATTCTCTGTCAATAAGAAACCCCCAAAAGAGATTCACAGTGAAACCTTCTCCATTGCTCCAAAGGAAAAGGTTTGAGTGACAGAAAAAATAACAGCAACAGATACAACAAGAATCAGGAATACCTCTCACTTGAAACAGAGAAGAGCATTGTGAGTGTGAGACACTCAGGATGAAGCCCATCAACAAAGTGAGTAAGTGGGAGAACTGTAAACCATTAATCCCACTAAACATAGTCTAAACATTTAAACTGTGGTTCTGCAACAAGACACAGATGAAGACTTGAGGCTCACTGACTGTGTTAAACAACTGAGAGAACTATAAAGCATAAATCCCACTTTGTCATTAATGTTTGGAAGGACAGTGAATGGGATGAAGTGACTAAGCAAAACAGTTTTTGTTCTTAGTAATATTTAAGTTTCCTGACATAAATTGCACAATATTTTATTATGACATTAAATTAGTTGTGTGTGGTCTGTAGTCATAGCTAATTAAAATCCAAAGTGGGGGAGGAATATTTATACGCCAGTCTTATTAAGGCAAGAAAGTACTCTTTCCTAGCTGTAATTTATCCGGGCTTTTAAAAAGACAGGAAATGCTGGAAATAAGTTAAAGTTCATATAATGTTGAAATATTTGATTGCTGGAGTGATGTAAATGTACATTGATCATTTCACACACAGAAGTAAAAGACAATAACATTCCATGCTTTTGGCTTTTGTGGAGGTAGATGTCTAAATTAACACTTTCAGCTTAAGTTACGGAAATTTTTAAGCAAAATTACTTAAAAATAAACGTTGATAAAAACTATGAAAATTGTAGTACTTTTTTGCATTTTTCAAAGTAACTGGCTATTTTTCTCCCACTAGTACTTTACCTTTGGCTGAAGGTAAACAGCCTGCAGAATGCATGACATTAATTATGAGAAGTCTGGACAGTGTGCTCTGAGTGACATTTTTGTGGCTTTCTGAGATACAATTACCTTTAAAAGGGGTAATGGCAAGCCAAAGGTTGAAAATAAAATGTAAAGAGATCCACAAGGTACAACGTGATTGACATTCATTCCATAGGCTAGCAGTTCAAGTTTGAAACTGGTAAGTTAATAATTAGACAAGCAATTACTTCCCAGTAACATTAATACTTACTGCATTAACTGTAATGGCACACTACTTATGATTAGCAAGTTGAACCTTTTCCTAAGGCTAAAAGTTAATGATTATTGAAAGTAAGCAAGTTGTTTTTCACATCTGTGAGGATAATATACAAATGAACAAATAGCAATCTCAGTAAGTGGGAATGCAGGCTCTAATATATCAAAAGCATGATTAATATTAATTTTGGAATAGGTAATACCTGTGGCTGCAGCTGTGCATTTGGAACAACTTCTCTTTACTGAAAGGACAGAGTTCCTTTTTGGAAAGCACATATTGTTTTATGTATTTGCTCTGAGTGAAAACAGGATATTTATTTACTTTTTATGTCTAAGTGTTGTTAATGTCTGGCAGTTGGCTTAGAAAATTAAGGAACTGTTAAACAAGCTGTTTTCTGTGGTCCAGTGGTGCAAAGTTTGATTCACTCAGCTTCCACTACCTAACTGTGCGACTCAAGTCACTTAACCAGACACAGCTCCCAGGCTGAGTCTGAAAAAGGTCCATGAAGATCAGTGCTCTAACCCAGAAAATAAATACAAATAAAACAAATAATGAAGCTAAATGGGGAAAATAAGAAATAGACTCACTCATGAGAAGAAGCAACTACACATAAGATTAGCCTGTTAACCATTAATGTGTACAAGTAAACTTCAAGAAAGGAAATAATTTAACATTAAAGTCATGTATATGTGGGAGCAATAGATTTTTACCGTACTGCAGTGGTGGTGCTGCGGTAGCACTGTCACCTCCCAGTAAGACGTTGTCCTGTTCGATTCTCAGCTACAGCGTCTTCTGTGTGGAGACATGCATGAATGGGCATGCCTTCGTTGAAGGTTGTGCGTCAGGGCTGGCAACTCGGCACGTAAAAATCTACTGCCAATCATTAGCGGACCGGAGTTCCGCTGTGGTGACCCCTAACTGGGAAAAGCCGAAAGACACAACAACAACAACAAAAAGTAATAGATTTTTACTACAATGGTTGCTTTCTCAATCTTGACATGCAATATAAACAAATTTAAATGTACAGGTAAAAGAAGCACTGAATTATAAAGAATTGCAAGTTGCAAACATAAATGTTACAAGATGCACCAGGATAGAAATGAGTATGTGAACTTGAAAAAAAAATAAGATTTCAGTATGGTCATTTACTGCAATATCAGGTAAAAAGGAAATGGAAGTATTATTATTGATTGCTAGGGTGTTCTGAACAGTGACAAAAGAGGGAAAAGGGAAATAATGGAAGGCTTGCAGTAGCAAGGGGTCACTGGCAGGAAAGGAGGATTATGCTGGCATGCATTCCTAAAACTACTGTTAGGAAAACTGTCGGAGACATAGGCTTTCATCAGGGATTATTACTTATGGGTGAAGACTGAAAGTACAGTTGTGTATGTAAGCTTACCATAACAAGAGATGCTCAAATGATCACTATTGCAGTAGCCACAGCTATATGGGTTATATCCTACCAGGGTGATATGGTAACTTTACTTACACACGTATTAGTCTTTTTTTTTAAAACACTTTCACAGAATCATTACTTATGACAGACGTACAGTTATATAAAAGTAAACAGACCATATTAACAAGTTCACATTTACAACATTACACATCACATGCATTCTTCTACACAATATAATCAATCCAACATTACATTCTGTATGCATTGTTCCCACAATTTCCATTTTTTCTATGTAATTTGTTCCTACCCTTTTTTAAAGATAACACTTCCTGTTCTTTTATCTCTGTTACAATGTTCACTACTCCAAGTGTGGTTAATTTAGACTTTGATTTAATTTTCTACTACTTGAAAAGGTCTTACTACTTCTAGGCAATTCAAATCCTGTATCCCAGCTTAAAAAATAATTTCCACAGTTACGCACTTCTTGACTAGTATTCCTGGCACAGGACTTTGTGAGGAATATTTAAATCCTGCCAACTCATTACACTTCAAAAATATATGACCCCAGGTACCTCTTTATTCCCATTACACCTCCCAATTTTGTCATTTACCCGAGGAGAAATTCTTTAGAGTCTGCGTGGGGTATAAAGGTATCTATGCAAACACTTCCAAGCAAAATTCCTAAATCTTCTAAACGTTGATGCACATTTGGGAGCCATTCTTATGTCCTCCCATTGTTTCTTTTTGTATTGCTTATCTAATCTCTCTTCCCAATCTTTTCTGATCTCCTCTGACTGAATCCTATAGTTATCATGCAATATTTTATATGCCCTACTAATTAACCCTAAACAGCAACTTCTGATCTAGACTCAGTTAGAAACTCAATTAGTGCAGGTTTTTCATTTAGGATTCCCCAATCCCTTTATTTTTGCCTATACTCATATGTGAATCCTTGATATGGAAGACAATCTTTGACTTGCAGTTCAACTGAATTATTGGTCTCTTCCCATTCTATAATCTTTTCCTAATTATTTGCTCCCAATACCTTGGTTCCTTTGCTAGTTTTTTTTCCAGTAAAGTCCAGCCCTCTATTTCCTATTTTCTGTAGCCCTAATTGCAGTCATTCCTATTGGCAGAATCTCCTGTTTGCATTTCCATGTTGGCTTAGTTCTTAGAATACTTTCTGCTACTTTATGAATATAACAATCTGTATGGTTATTTTCCTTAAGGATCTGCATCCAAAATCCCAGTCTCTCCTCATTTCTTGAGCTTCCCTGTTTTATCATCATTCCTTTCCACTTTTAATTATAGCTTCCTGCTTCTGCTATGTACAGGAGCCTTAACTGTGTAGCTCTAAAATACCCCTTCAAATCAGGTAATCCCAAACCACCTTGCTCTATATGAAGAATTAACGTATCCCACTTGATTCTTGCCCTCTTCCCCTTTCAGAAAAAATCCTTCAACTATTAATTAATTGCTATTTGCAACTTTTGCTCCGGTTGACAAAAATATGTCTGACTTGTGTACAAAACTAAAGGGACTAAAACATTTTCACTGCTTGTACCTTTCTATCCTTATCCATAAAACAGAGCTTCCAATTTCTCAGTTTTTATCTTTTGTTTAATCTCTTCCCACATATCTTTAGCTGCCATAACACAGAATCCCCTTTAACCTATACTCCTAAATACCTCAGCTTATGTCCCCATAAATAGGGGTACTGCTGAACCAATTAAGGTGCAGGTACATAGTTTGCTTTTGTTTTATCTTCATTAATTTTCTATCCTGAAAAGACTTGAAACTTCTTCAGACTATTCCAGACTGAAATGTCCTTTTCTGGTTGTACCATGTTCAAATATAATCTGCAAATAAAGCCAACTTTTTCTTGATTACCATACCAATTACATCCTTGAATTTATGAGTCCCTTATTTTTGTTGCCACTGGTATTAAATACAAAGAAGAATGAACACCCCTGACTGGTTCTTCCGTTCAGACAGAGAGGATTCCCCATTTAATTTTTGATTCTGATCCTATATGCGTATGTGTGTGTGTGTGTGTATATATATATATATATATATATATATATATATATATATATATATATATATATATATATATATTCAAAGAACGTCACCCAAACCACAACGAAAAATATGCACAATGATGATACCCAGATGGATGAATGCTGTTTATGGAAGATATATGAAGATCAATAAACCAACGTAAATCACGATGCAGCCAGAATAAATCCACAGTGTTTAATATAAGAACAGAAACGTTAGCGCTATCGCGGTTGCCCGCTTCATCAGACGTTACAATTAAAACCAAAATAAAGCAGCATAAATAGTAGTAAAAAACATTCAAAAAACGTCACTTCCAGTAAACACTTGATTGCATCATTTCCTTCGTAACCTTAAAAACACATTGGAAACATCATAACATAACTTCAAATTATGAAGCTATCGCTTCCTAAGAATATTTACAATTAGCATATATAGATTAAAGATCACACAATTAATAACCTACTAATGCAAAAAATTAAAAGTAACTATACACAAAAATAGCATTGATTCAATAAAATATCCAAACAAGACCAGAGACAGAAGTACCTATATGCTAGATCTACTTAATAGATCTAGCTTTCAAGGCAGGTTTCAATGGTACATAATCATTGAGCCCCCTGCCACGGTGAGCACCTAGCCTAAGAATCCATTCGGATTCAGATAGTTCAGTGCGATTCACCTTGTCTCCACCTCTTAGATTATATTGATATACATGAAGCACCTGAAACAAAAAACTATGTGCTGAATTATCTAGCATATGCTTAGCTAAAGCGCTACAAGTATCAGACCTAGTGTAGCAATAATAGTGGTCTCTGATGCGCTCACGCAGAGACCTATTAGTTTTGCCGACATAAAAGGCAAAACAGATTGTACAGTAGGCTACATAAACCAAATCTCGCGTGTTGCAATCTGCTGCACACCTCAGTTCCCATAGCCTACCGTCATTTGGATTTCTAAAGAATCTAGATGTATCCACTCTATCACACTGAGGGCATGACCCACATTTTTTGGTGCCAAAAGTGAACTGTAGCGCATTCACATGTTGATCTAAACATAACTTTGGAAAGCATAACTGTTGTTTCAGGTTTTTCAAATTATTGTAGACGTACCTAGGACAATTCCCCACAACTCTTTGTGTATTGGTGTCTGCTACCAAAATATTCCAATTCTTAAACAAGATGTCTTGTACAATTCGTAGATTGTTGGCATAGGGAAGGACTATTGGTGTCTGTTCAGTGGCTCTAGATGTACCTATATTCATAACAGCCATGCTAGGTTTAGAGTAGTAGGGCTTACCTCTATTGGTTCTGGACCTAACTGTGTCCCTACATACTGCATTTAGCATTTCCTGATTGTAACCCCTATTCACGAAATTATCTTTCAGCATTTCAAGTTCATTCTGAAATCTGTTGTCATCAGAACACAATCGTGATACCCTAAGGGCTTGTCCCTTGACAATATTGGAAAATGTTCTTGGATGATGCATACTGTCCATAGACAAGTATGACGCATTATAGCAATCCTTTCTATAAACTGTTGTATGAAATCTGCCTAGATCTTTATAAATAGTTACATCCAAGAAACTAATGCTGCAGTTCGAATATTGCATAGTAAATCTTAGAAAGCCATCAAGGCCATTGATATAAGCCAGAAAAGATTCCAGCTCATGGGCAGAGCCACGCCAAAGGAGAAAGAGGTCGTCCACAAATCTTCTGTAAAAGACGACATGTGGACAAGATAATATGACCTCCTTCTCCCAAGCAGCCAAAACTAAGTTGGCATATGAGTTGGCGCAACTCGTGCCCATGGCAACTCCTACAGATTGTCTAAAAACTTTATCAATAAAGATAAAGTAATTGTTCTCTAGCACAATTTCCAAGAGAAGTGCTAGCAAGTCTGCTTCTGTTTCAGAGAAAGAGTCTCGCATCAACTTTCTAACCCAATCAATACCAATGTCATTGGGTATGCAGGTAAATAGCGATGTAACATCCATAGTTACCAAGCATAAATGCTCTATACTCATTAAGCCCTCTGCATACATATATAAATCAGTTAGAAACTGGCCTGTATCTTTTAAGATGTAATCAAAACCTTTCATCACCAGTTTAAGTTTCTGATCTAAATAAATGGAGATGGGCTGAGTTACCCATCCTTCCCCTGCCACTATAGGTCTCAGTGGAGGTATAGTTGCATGTTTATGTACTTTTGGTAGTCCATTGATTCTAGGTATGACAGGGAATTCTACAATAAAATAATCAAATGTCTCTTTAGATAAAAGTCCAAGAGATAGACAGTCACATAATGTCTCACGTATATTGATACAACATGATTCTATCGCATCAAAAGTACTTGTTTCATATGAGTCAGTATTTAGCATAGATGTCAGAGAATCAACGTAAAAGTCCCTGTCAAGTATGGCTTTCTAAAATTTAAGATAATTTCGTGAATAGGCTGTTATGAATATAGGTACATCTAGAGCCACTGAACAGACACCAATAGTCCTTCCCTATGCCAACAATCTACGAATTGTACAAGACATCTTGTTTAAGAATTGGAATATTTTGGTAGCAGACACCAATACACAAAGAGTTGTGGGGAATTGTCCTAGGTACGTCTACAATAATTTGAAAAACCTGAAACAACAGTTATGCTTTCCAAAGTTATGTTTAGATCAACATGTGAATGCGCTACAGTTCACTTTTGGCACCAAAAAATGTGGGTCATGCCCTCAGTGTGATAGAGTGGATACATCTAGATTCTTTAGAAATCCAAATGACGGTAGGCTATGGGAACTGAGGTGTGCAGCAGATTGCAACACGCGAGATTTGGTTTATGCAGCCTACTGTACAATCTGTTTTGCCTTTTATGTCGGCAAAACTAATAGGTCTCTGCGTGAGCGCATCAGAGACCACTATTATTGCTACACTAGGTCTGATACTTGTAGCGCTTTAGCTAAGCATATGCTAGATAATTCAGCACATAGTTTTTTGTTTCAGGTGCTTCATGTATATCAATATAATCTAAGAGGTGGAGACAAGGTGAATCGCACTGAACTATCTGAATCGAATGGATTCTTAGGCTAGGTGCTCACCGTGGCAGGGGGCTCAATGATTATGTACCATTGAAACCTGCCTTGAAAGCTAGATCTATTAAGTAGATCTAGCATATAGGTACTTCTGTCTCTGGTCTTGTTTGGATATTTTATTGAATCAATGCTATTTTTGTGTATAGTTACTTTTAATTTTTTGCATTAGTAGGTTATTAATTGTGTGATCTTTAATCTATATATGCTAATTGTAAATATTCTTAGGAAGCGATAGCTTCATAATTTGAAGTTATGTTATGATGTTTCCAATGTGTTTTTAAGGTTACGAAGGAAATGATGCAATCAAGTGTTTACTGGAAGTGACGTTTTTTGAATGTTTTTTACTACTATTTATGCTGCTTTATTTTGGTTTTAATTGTAACGTCTGATGAAGCGGGCAACCGCGATAGCGCTAACGTTTCTGTTCTTATATTAAACACTGTGGATTTATTCTGGCTGCATCGTGATTTACGTTGGTTTATTGATCTTCATATATCTTCCATAAACAGCATTCATCCATCTGGGTATCATCATTGTATATATATATATATATATATATATATATATATCTATATATATATCTATATATCTATATATATATCTATATATCTATATATCTATATATCTATATATATATATATATATATATATATATATATCACCCCATAAGCCTGACTAGCTTAGTCTGCAAGGCTATGGAGAGGATCATCATGGAGCTCATAAACAAAGACATTGGGGACCTACAGACACTAGATCCTACCCAGTTCGGCTTTGTCAAGGGCAGATCCTGCCTTTTGAACCTGGTTGACTTCTTCGAAACAGTCACCAAAGCCATAGATGAAGGGAAGGTAGTCCACACAGCCTATCTGGACCTTGCAAAGGCATTTGACACAATACCCCACTCGGGCATCATAGATAAGCTATCCAGCTTAAATATAAACCCTATGTCACAAGATGGGTCGCAAACAGGCTCAAAGACAGAACCCACAGAGTGAGAGTTGCTGGAGCCATGTCAGACTCGAAACCGGTCACAAGTGGCGTCCCACAGGGTTCTGTCCTGGGACCACTCTTGTTCGGTATATACTTTTCCGATGTACAGGCAAACGTGGGAGGACTATGGCTCACCAAGTTCGCAGATGACTGCAAACTGGGCCATAATCGACTCTCCAGCTGACACAAACATCCTTCAAAAAGGTCTCACAGAGACAGATAACTGGTGCCAGCACCATGGTTTAAAGCTAAATGCCAAAAAATGTATAGTCATACCCTTTGGCAAAAACAATGTGCCCACAAATTACCACATAGGCGGAAACCCATTAAGTACAGAGAAAGTTATTAGGGACCTGGGGAACCAAGTTGATAGCAATCTCTCCTTTGAAAACCACATTGCCAAAGTGGTTAGAAAGACCTTCTACATAGCCCACCTCATCACGAAGGGTTTCATATCTAGATCAAGAGAGGTAATCGTGCCCCTTTATTCATCTCTCATCAGGCCCATCATAGAATACAATGCCCCTTTTGGGATGTACCTTACCCGACACCTGCAGCAATTAGAAAGACCCCAAAAGTATCTCACCGAGAGGATCAAGGGTCTCAAATGGATGCCATATGCTGCTCGGTTAAAAAAAACTCCAGCTCTACTCAGTTGCATGCCGCCTACTTCGAGGCGATCTATGCCTGACATACAAAGCTATGTCAAATCCAGAATTAATGGACATGCTCCACCTCAGTAAATCTAAATCCCTTAGAGCCACACGCTCGAGGGACTTGAACCTCAGCACAGAAATAAATAGAACTTGCTGGAGGGACAGGTTCATAACCCAGAGGCTCCCTTCACTCTGGAATAGAATTCCAGTTCATGTGAGGCAGAGCACCTCACTGAATCTCTTCAAGAAGAATCTCGATAGGTGGATGGGGGATCGTAGGTTTGTCCCAGGGATTATTCCCGTGTCACTATTAGACAGAGGCACAGTAAACTAAACCTTAAAAGGGCACAGTATACTCAAATCAAGGGGTGGCGTAATCCATACAGAATCGGGCTAGGCTTATAATTGCCCCAGGGCAGATAGCCTAGTATGAACCTATGAACCTATATATATATATATATATATATATATATATATATATATATATATATATATATATTTCTCCTAATTAACATTATTTTGTCAGGGTATTAAAAAATGCTTCCATTGCCCTATTCATTACTCTGTCATAAGCTTTCTCTGCATCAAGACCCACCAACAGTGGTATTTTTTTTTTCTTCTTACATTCTGCTTCCCTTTGGAGCATCATTTTTATGTTAATGTTGTCAAATGTCTGCCTCCCCACAACAAAACACTGATCCATGTTTACCAGTTTTGGCATCACCTTTGCCATTCTTTCAGCCATTACAGACAAACACATTTAATAATCATAGTTTAGAATAGAAATGGGCCAACATTAAAATGGATCTGATGGATCTTTACCATCTTTAAGTATTAAAGCCACCATAGCTTTCTTCCAGGATGTTGGTGCTTCTCCGCCTTTTAAAATACTGTTAAATAAAACCTTCCAGATCTTTCGCTTCTTTGCCTCCTAGCTTCCAAACCTCCAAAGGAATACTATCTATGACTGCAGACCTTCCTGTAGATTCATTATACATCACCATTTTATCTCATCTCATATCCTACTAGCAATGGAGCCTCATCTACCTCTAAACTTGGCATATTTAATTCTGCATTTCCATTTGTATTTTTTGATTTCTACATTTCTCTGGTTTATACAGATTTTCATAAAATTTTTGAAATATTTCTAACACCACTACCAGATCTCTAGTTATTTTCCTTGTTATAGGCTCCCTAAGCTTGACAAGAACTCTTTCCATTTTCTGTTGTCTGAGCCGTTGTGCTAAAAGCTTTTGTGCTTTGAAGTTAATATCAAACAATAGTTGCTTAACAGCAATCTTTATAAACTCATGCATATTATCGAGGCAGTCCCTTATTTTCTCCTTAGCACTCTGCAGTTGAACCTCTTTTTGTTATATGAGATTCCTCCAGTCTGCAATACTTAAACCTGTGTCAGTCCATCTAAATAATTCTCGTTACTTAACCACATCTCTTTTTCTTTTATTTATACCCTATTTTTAAACTCCACTTTCAGTTTATCCTACTCCAAAGCTATATTTTCTGAAGACATTTCTATCTTCCCTAATAACTCCCAAATAATTTCCACTACCCATTTCTTAAATTCCTCTCTGTTTAACAGATACGTGGGGAAGCACCAATCTCTCATTTTTATTTCATTACCCTGCATTTTTATTTTAGTTATCATTAGCACATGATCTGAAACCGGTATTGGATGCATATCAAAACTTATGATTAAATGCACATGTTCCTGAGAAATATAACTTTGGTGTAGCCTAGCCCAGTGTTTGCATCTTGGGGAATAATATGTAAATTCTCTCGGAGATACTACTACTGAATTCACATCTTCAACACCAAATATTTTTATAACTTTCTTCAAAAATCTATCCATGTTTGTTACATTTTCCCTTCTAGGGCTCCCAGATACATTCTCACTGTTGCAAATCAAATTCCAGTCCCCACATGTAATATTTCCTGCTGAAAGATGATTATTTCTTTCAGAATTTTGCTAAACTCCATCTTAGCAGTTTTAGGTGCAATATTAATACATGCCAGTGTTATCTTCCTCCAGTAGCCCAGTACTACTACAAATCCACCATTATCTTTATTTCCCTCTTCTATCAATATTGGAGCTCCTGTAGCAATTAATACAAATACTCCCCTTTTCCTTTGTCCCAGATATTTTGCTGAATAGCCATCATAAAATCCTTTCTTTATTGAATTCACATGTTCAGTTCCTTCCAAATGTGTCTCCCATAACAAAGGTATTTGCGCTAAGCATTTTTAATATAATTCACAACTCTATTTTTATATGTACCTGTGAGACCATTCACATTCAAAGATAATATAGAAAGTGTTGCCATTATTATAACAAGTTATTATTCCCACCTGCTGTGTATAACAGCTTTTTTATATTTAGTTGCAGCTTTTGACTTATATGCATACACTAATGTCTGAAAGGTTGATCTTTTATACGGTTGTTTCTTGTGATGTCCATCTGAACCTACATCACATCTTACGAGACATTTTATTTTAATGAAAACTTTCCAGAAAAACATACCCACAAATACCCCCACAACCTAATAACTTAATACAAACACACAAAACTATGCACATCTTCAAATAATGAAGTTTAACCCTCCTAATAGGAATAACTGTTCCAGACTGACAGCTACACTCACAGGTTTGAATGAACCTACAAATAAGGTTATCCATATTAAGATGCATGGTATAATCTGTGCTTCTGCTTACACTAAGTGCTACCTGTTTTTGTCTTATCTTTATTCCTCTCCCAGATGTAGTAAACAGCTTGAATGCTTTCAGAAAACATCATCTTTTAGCCAGTGAAAGAAGTTGGTGTTTGGTTTTTATTACACTTATCAGCTTATCTCCATAGAAACATGAGAACCAGATCCACAGTTGTCTTCAGCTATAATCTTCTCATGTTGTGCTGTGAACATTTGAAGGAAAACGTTTCATTACATTCAATGTTCTTTTATTTACTTGCTTCCTCTTAAAATTTGTTGGTAGATTAAACCAAGGGCCTTAATACAGTCATTCTTCTAGGAAAAAAACATATCAATTTACTTATATCATGCTTTTCTGTCCAGGCTCTTTTTACATTTCAATGCCTACACTTCTTAAAACTAAATAAGAAAAAAGGGAAAAAGGACACCTGCATAGTTTAGCATCTCTGTTGCACACAAAAATAACTGAAAAAAGCTTTACAATATAACATGCAGGATAGGTCATGGTTTATAAACATACTGTTAACAAAAATTGTTTTACTTAGTTACCTATTTCCTTCCTCTTCCCCTCTTCTTCCAAACATTAATGACATGAACTAGGGCATATGCTTTGGAGTTCCCTACAAGTTTAACAAAGTCAAAAAAGTTGAATATTTCCAAGTTTTCTTGTTCCGCCACATTTCACAACTGTGACTGACACTTTATAATCCCACATTTATTCATTCATTTCTGAGTTGCTGTTTTTCTTGTTGTTGATCTCCATCTCCGAATTCAGCCTTTGGTTCATTTCTAACATACTCCTGATTCTTTTATTCAGTTCCTGTGCTTTATTTCGGTCTCTCAAGCATTTTCCTTTGGAACACTGGAAAAGGTTTTATTGGCAGTGTCTCTCTATGAGCTTTATTATGACAAGAATAAGAGACTCTCCTTCTGTTTGATAGCGCACATTTTGACATCCCCTGTTCACTAAAATAAATTTACTCCTTTTCTGCCTGGTGTGCAGTGAGTAATTATTTTCTGCAAACACTACTGTCTCCAACTTTTAGTACTTTGTCCTTCTGCCACAGTTTGGCCAGAATCATCTCTTGCTGCTGGTAGGATAGTATTTTACTGTTAGAGGTTGTGGTGCTTTCTCAGTTCCCTTTCAAATAACTCCTGCTTGAAAACTAGTCTAGTTGCTTATTTGTGCTTTCATAAAATGAATACAGTCTGCTCCTTCCATTTTCTCTGGTACAGCAGAAAATCTCATGTTTCCCAACATGCTTTGTCCTCTAATTCTATTTTTTGAAACATCTCTTCTTGAACAGTCTCAAGCTCAGCCAGCATTTTCTTCATTTTGACCTCTGATTTTTGCAGTTTTATCAGCTCATCTGATTATATGTTTAAAGCTTCTTCCATTTTTTTCCAACCTTTTATTTGAGTTGATATAATACTTCATTGTTTCATTTATTTTAATCAGCTCTGAGCACATTTGACTTATTAATTTTTCAAGATTACTGGAAGTCATGTCTTGCATGAAAGCTGAGCCTGTACAGCTTTTTGCTGAACAGCTGCACTTGTTCTTCCCAGCCACTGTTTTCTCCTCAACTTTTGTAGTCGACTTTCATTCAGGTTCTCTAAAATTCTTCTTTGCTGGCATCCAGGCACCGCACTTTCTAGTCAGTAACTGAAATGTATCCAAAAAGACAATTTCACTGACTCGCTTTTCTCAGTTTCTGTTTTCATACTGGGAGAGCTGAAGTTAAGTGATTACTCAGTGTGCAGCCATCTTGAAAAGTCACTGAATCCTGAATCTCTTCAGGAAAAGCAGTATCCCTCTTTCTTTTACAAGAAACCATCTCATAAAAAGGATCAACAGTTTGAATTAAACCCTGAGCCAAACACAGTAAATTACTTCTGTCCAAGTAAATGTGAGAGGAGTAGACACATGTGTAGTTTTCTGTTGGGGGCAACAGTGTTATTAATGTCAGCTATAGTTTCCCCAAGGATGGGCACAACATTCTGACTAAACAGGGAGGGCTTCCCTGTTCCCTCACCCAAGATTGACAAGAGTGGTCTCGCTTAGGACTTCCACAATGGCTACACATTGATTAACAACTTAATTCTAGCTTTCTAGCTTTCTCAGTGTGAAAACAGAAACTCAGCAAAGGCATCCAGTAGACTTGTGTTTATGGGTAAATTTCAGTAACTCGTTAAGTGTACTGCCTGGATGGCAGGAAAAAACAGACTGGAGAAAGATCTGTAGCTGTTCAGCAAAATGCAATGTAACCTCCAGATATGGATTCCAGTAACCTACAAGAAAATATAAGACCACTGCACACAGGCCGTTACATAGTTCGGACCAGCCAAAAACCCTCGAGCTAAGACTCTACCCATTATACCCCCTCCATATTACCTCAGATTGAGATTGCAGGTACACAGAAAGACAAAGAAATTTGTAAAGAGGCCAGCTTACCATGACAAGAGTCCAATCTTCCAGAAAATCCACAGAAGTGGAAGGAGGGTGGGGTGTAAAGGATAAATGAATATCAACAACACAGAAGGAACACTGGTGAGTACATAACTTCCTTATCTGATGTCATAAATCTTCATTTATCTTTTACCTTTGGGACAGAGTCCCCAGCTACTTTAGGTCCTGGGTGGCCTTATGGAAGGATATTCTTGAGAACCATAACCAATTAATGCACTTCCCCTGGTGACCATATCCAATTTATAATGAGTAATAAAGGTATGAAGAGAAGCCCAAGTTGCTGCTGCACATATTTCATCCATGGAAGCCTTGGAATGAAAAACAGCAGACATGGCTATTGATTTAGTGGAGTGCGCTGGCGCTGGTAACTTGAGATTTTTTTTTTAATTGTATATGAAAGTAATAGTCTTAGCCATTTCGACAAGGTAACTTTTGAAAGAGATTTTCCCAGAGATGGACCGGAAAAAAGATACAAACAACTGGTCCGATTTTCTAGATTCTTTAGTTCTGCTGAGGTAGAAATTGAATTGACTATGAACATCCAGCAAATATAAGCACTATTCACCTTTGCTGGAAAAATTAGGAAAGAAAACAGGCAAGTCAATGGTTTGATTAATACTAGTTTCTGAAACCACCTTAGGAAGAAATAAGTTGGTTCTTAGTGAAACCCTAGCTTTATGAAAAAAGAAAAAAAATAAGGGGGTTTTGAACATAATGCTTGTATCTAAGAAATTCTTCTGGCAGAAGTAATGGTCATCAGAAAAATAGTTTTCCATGAAAGAAACTAATTGACATGTAGCCACCGGTTCAAATGGATGAAGCACTAAAGACTGCAAAATCAAGGTCAGATCCCAAGGCCTGGCTGATAGGACAGTCTTGGGCAAGATGAGCCAGGCCTAAACAATAGACACAGGAAGAATGCCCATTGTAATTAGACATCTTCCGACCGCAATCCTGGCACTGTTTAAAACTGGTACTGCCTTTTGGTTTCTCGGCAAAGTTGACAGGTTACTCAACAAAAACAAGGTGACAACAGGCATATATACACACACACACACATACACACACACACACACACGCATGTACACACATGCACACACAGAAAAGGAGAAAACTACCAACAATGGTAGGCTAAGTTACCTAAGGAGGTAGAAAGAGAGGGGAAAGATACTACCAACAATGGTATTGGAAAATTACCGACTGGTAAGAAAACACACTCACTCGACAGAAAAGTGG
The DNA here is from genome assembly GCF_019279795.1 of Protopterus annectens. Classification (NCBI taxonomy): domain Eukaryota; kingdom Metazoa; phylum Chordata; order Ceratodontiformes; family Protopteridae; genus Protopterus; species Protopterus annectens. The sequence goes on along the minus strand of NC_056727.1, from coordinate 116,669,777 downwards.
GTAGGAAGGATAATGAATATATATGAAAGTTGCACTAAAACTTAAATATGCAATAAAATTTCACTTGGCTGCAAGACAAAATGATTGACGCATCTTGCAACAAGAGCAGCAAACGAGATCAGAGGTAATATGGAGAAGGATATTCTGGGTAGAGTCTTAGCTTGAGAGTTTTTGGCTGACGCAAGCTAAATAATGGCCAAGCCAGTTCCGAGGGCCAGAACTGAATCCCAAAGGTAAAGGATAAATGAAGATTGACATCAGATTATGAAATTTTCAGCTATACCAGAGAAATTGAAACGAACAGACTGCATTAATTTTATGAAAGCACAAATAAGCAACGGCACTTGTATTTCACAGCAAGAGCTGTTACTTGAAAGGGCACATCATGTGAATGCTCCAAACCTGGCTAAGAGAAAGCAACCTAGACCTTTAATAGTAAAGATTTAATCCTAACAGCAGGAGTTGATTTTGACAAAACTGTGGCAGAAGGACAAGGTACTAAAAATAGGAAACAGAGTCTTTGTGGAGAATGACTACTCATTGTAGACCAGCCACAAGAGAAGCAAATTTATTCCACTATTTATGGAATGTCAAGACACAGTTGTGAGATTCAAACTGCTGTACCCAGTTGTCTTCAAAGTATTCTTCCCTGCAGAGATGAAAGCATTTTTTGATGAAGAAAATGCTAAGGAGGAAATACAAAAGTTTGTCCAACAAAAATTGAGTTGTGAAACAGAAAGAGATTCTGCTTATTGTTTTTCTAGTAATAAAGACCACAAACAAACTGTACCTGTGAAACTTCTTCCAATGTTTCATTGGAAAATGTTGGAGTAATGGAAGGGAGCATGACAGTTGATTAGAAGAATCAAGAGTATGTTAGAAATAAAGCAGATACAGGAATTGGGAGATGGAGATGAAAAGTAATAAAACCAGTAACAATGTGGGATTACAATGCAATAATTATATGTGTGAAACATGACAGAACAAGAAAATTGGGAAATATTGGACTTTTTCAGAATTTGTTAGACTTGTGGGGGACTCTAAAGCGTATGCCCTACTTCATGACATTAATGTTCAAAAAAGGCTTTGGGGAGGGGAAGAGGAGGAAGAAAGTTAATTGTGAGTAATGATATTTTTCTTACTAGCAATATATGTGTGGTCTATGGTTTTCTTTGCAGGCTAACATTTTTATTTTTAAGTGTAATGGGGCCTGTAAATAAGTGCCGTTTTATTTTTCTTTTCTTTCTCCCTTCTCTCTTTCTTCTTGCTCAGTTTTAAGAAATGTAGGCAATGCAATGAAAAAAATATGGGTTAAAAGAGCATGAGAAAAGAAAAAATAATGTGCTTTTTCTCATTCTTGCATGGGGAAATGACTGATTAAAGACCTTAGATTGATTTAGTAACATGTTAGTAACATGTTTTAAGAGTAAGAAAGTAAACGGGAAAAGAATACTGAATATTATGAGGCTTTTTTCTAGCAAATACAAGTATGTTCAGTAGCAGTTCTACAGCTGGTCTTAATGTTTCCATGGAAACAATCTGATAAAGAGAAACTGGCTACAGGCTGGTGGAGAGTGATTGGCTGAAGAAAAAAATAAACTGAGAAGAGAAAAGTACAGTTGTGTACACTTACCATAAATGTAGATGTTCGAGTGTATTCACTGTTGCAGTAATTATATTTTGGGTTATCTGCTTGCAGGTAGCACTCAGTCGGCCTGATTAACAGAGTCTTGGATCCTGCGTCTGTTGCTATCCGTTCTTCCATGACGTCAGGTCGTCAGGGGTAAAAAACATGCAGCCGACACCATTACATCGGTTTTTCTTGCCCCAGATGTCAGGTGTCTCCCTAATGGGAAGCAATTAACTATAGAAATACAATTATATACCTCCAACAAAAAAGCAAATACACCAAAAAGCTTTTAAGCCTAGTAAAGGAAAGGAGAAGTATAGCCAAAAGAAGTTAGGGGGCTGGAGGGAGGGTAACCAGGACTGCAACAGTGAATACACTTGAACATCTAAGTGTACACAACTGTACTATGTTCTTCGTGTTTCACTGCTGCAGTCATTGCATTTGGGTAGATTCCAAAAACTGTGGTTGGGAGGAGGAAATTAGATAGCATTAGGATCAGCTATATGGCCCTACAAGCAAGACTGCAGTGGCAAAGCCAGCTTTGGATTTAGAGAAAATTGGCAAATGATAATGCTTGGCGAAAGGATGTACAGAACTCCAGGTAGCAGCTTCTAGGATGTCCCTGGTAGGGACTCTCTGAGAAAGGCTGTAGAGGTAGATGCAGCCCAGGTGGAGTGAGGTCTGATCCCCTGGGGGATAGGTTTTCCATGGAGCTTATAGCAGAAATGAATGCAATGGCCTATCCATTTAGAAATGGTTTGCTTTGAAATAGCCTTCCCCTCTGCCCCTGCAGCAAATGCCACCAGCAGTTGTTCAGATTTCTTTTGAGGTTTAGTCCTGCCCAAGTAGAATCTGAGTTGTCTGTGCACATATAAAGAATGCAGTATTTGTTCCCCTTTGTTCTGTGGATTGGGAAAGAAAGTTCATAGATTAGTACTAGGCTAACTGCCCTTGCGAGCTATTTTAAGCCTGGCCAGTTATCCCCTGTGAGATTCAAACCCTGTACCTTGTGTTTGTAAGGCAAACACCTTAACCATTAGGCCACCCTCCCAACCCAAATTGGCAAATGAATGGACTAAGAGCCACACTGGATACCACCTTGGGCATGAAGGATGGATTGGTTCTGAGGGACACCCTGTCCGCATGAAAGATGATGAAAGGCTCCACTGCCATAAGGGCCTGTAATTCAGATACCCTTCTTGCTGAAGTGATTGCTAAAAGGAAAGCTGTTTTCCAAGAAAGAAATTTTAAGTCTGCAGTAGCAGCTGGCTCGAAAGGAGGTAGAGTGAGTTTCTCCAAAACAAAGTTAAGGTCCCAAGCTGGGGTTGGAGCTCTCCTGGGTGGTCTCAAATTTTCTGCCCCTCTGAGGAACTGCTTGAGCAGTGGATGAGAGAAGAGGGGAAGTTCTGTGTTATGTTTGTCTTTCGGCTTTTCCCGGTTAGGGGTCACCACAGCAGAACTCTGGTCCACTAATGATTGGCAGTAGATTTTCATGAACGCCGAGGTGCCAGCTCGATGTCCAACCTTCAACGAAGGCATGCCCACTTGCGCATGCCTTTTGAACACCACCCAACCGCAGGGAGGAGATGCAGACTCCCCACAGAAGGCACTCCCCACACTCCAGTTGAGAACCGAATGGGAGAACCTCTTGCTGTGAGACAACAACGCTACTGCTGCACCACCACGGCATAGGGGAGGTTCTGTGTTATAGTGAGCTGAAATGGCTGAGGCATGAATTTTGATGGAGGAAAAAGACAGGCCCTTGTGAAGCATCTCAGTTAAATATTGTAAAATCTGAGGTAAATTGGGCACTGCTGTGCTCATTCCTAGAGACTGGTTCCAGGCAACAGTATCTTTTCCATTTTTCAGCATAAGATTTTCTACTACTAGGCCTTCCTGCCTCTAAAATAATATCCATCACAGGTTTACTGAGGGATGGTACAGGAGAGATTAGGTAATTAGCCAGGCTGCTAGGTTCAGTGTTAGAAGCTGAGGGTGCAGAATCTGGTTCTCCTGCTGAGACAACAGGGAAGGAGTCTGAGGCAGGTGACACACTGCGCAGGAGGGGGTACTAGTGTTGGCGTGGCTAGTCTGGAGCAAGTAAAATCATCCTTGGTTTGTCCCGTTTGATTTTTAGTAGTACTTTGGAGAGCAGAGGCAGAGGGGGAAGGCGTAAACTGACAGGTTTTTCCAGCTGAAGGACAGAGCTATCCACTTTCCAGGCTTATTTGTGGGGAGTCCTTGTGCAAAATTTGTCCAATTGGTAGTTCGAGGGAGAGGCAAACAGGTCTATATCTGGGCTCCCCCATTTGCTTGTCAATCTGTTGAAAATCCTTCGTTCCAGTTTCCACTCATGTGGGTCCATGAGGTTTCTGATTAGTCCATCTGCCAGTGTATTTAATTTTCCTGGCAGGAACTGAGCTTGTAGGTGCACTTGGTAGCTCAAGGCTGTGTTCCACAATGCCATGGCTAGTCTGCAGCGGGGGTAAGAATGTGTACCTCAGTGCTTGTTTATGTACCACATAACAGTGGTGTTGTCCATCTTTACCATTAGTTGTCCTGGAAGAATGTGGTCCTTGAAGGCTGTCAGAGCATTCTGTACAGCTAACATTTCTTTTTGATTGATATGCAGGTGCATTTGACTTGGGTTCCATTTGCCCTGAATGCACTTCCCTACCAGTTGAGCCCCCTATGCATAGTCTGATGCATCTGTTGTTAGGGTTTGGGTGGCAGGGGGTGGTGTGAAAGGTAGTCCCTTCTTTTGGTGGCAGGCCACTGCCCACCAAAGGAACTCTAGGCATAGGCAAGGTATGATAGGAATCATTGCTTCTAGATCCTGAGAATGTTGACACCATAGGCTTTTTAGATACCACTGTAGTTTTCTCATGTGCAGTCTTGCATATGGAATTAGAAGAATGCAGGAGGCCATGAACCCCAAGGCTTGCAGTACTTGTCTTGCAGATAGCAGGGGTTTTGTGGCCACTTGTTTGAAGTAGGTTGTCAAATGAATGTGTTTCTCTGGCGTGTGGTAGGCCATCTGGGAAAGTTGTATTCAAGCTTGCTCCCACAAATGTAATTTGTTGACAGGTTACCAGGTGTGATTTCTTTTCGTTTATGGTGTACCCCAGACAAGTTAGAACCCTTTGTACAAAGGCCAGATGATTCAAAAGTATGTCCTGGCTTTCTGCCTGAATTAGACAATCATCCAGGTATGGGTACAATTGAATATTTCTTTGAATGCAAAATGCAATAACTGGAGCTAGGCACTTTGTGAATACCCTGGGCGCAGTAGATAAGCCAAAGGGCAGTGCAGAGAACTGATCATGCGTGCAGCCTGCTTTGAAGTGTAGGTATCTTCTGCAAGATTCCCTGATTGGGATGTGCAGGTATGCTTCTTTTAAATCTAGTGTTAACAACCAGGCAACTTTGCCTAGCATAGGAAGTAATTGGTGAAGAGTCAGCATCTTGAATTTTAGAATCTCCAAAAAGGTGTAGACAGGTCCAGGATAGGACACAATGAATTGCCTTTTCTGGGTACCAGGAAACGTTTTGAGTAGAAACCTTGTCCCTTTTCCTCTTCTGGTACCAGTTGAATAGCCCCCATGCTTAAAAGAGACAGTACTTGTTTTTGGGCCTCTGCCCACTGACTTGGATGTAGGTCTGGCCACCCGCTTGGTGTTGGCAACGTGTGGAAGTGAAATCTGTATCCATGGGACACTATTTAAAACCCATTTGTCCTGGGTAATGAGTTCCCAGTTCTTTGGATGAAGAGCAATCTTTCCCCCCAAAGGGGCAGTCAGTTGATAAGTGCTTAGAAATTTTAAAAGAAAGTCACTGATACAGTTTACCATAGGGGGGAGTCTTATTACTCCCAGATTTGGAAGTGGAGGCCCCCCACTGCTTAGTCCTGTGTGTCCCCTGGGACTGAAACCTGGGGTTTTTGCTGTGTCTGGGTTTCGCTTGAGAAGACCTGGAAGGGGCTGGAAAGGACCATTTGTTAGAGGGCCAGTGCCTACTAAAATCTAGGAGGCTGAACTTGTAAGAAATCTTTAAAAGTTTGCATAAATTTAGCTTTATCTTCCATCTTTTTAAGAACTTCCTCAGCCTTGTTGCAAAACAGGCAGTTCTGATTTAAGGGAGCATCCAGCAATTTAGCTTTAACATGATCAGGCAAAGATTGTTCCTTAAGCCAAGCATGCCTTCTGAGCACAGATCCAGTAACAGTGGCCCTGCAAGAGGCCTCTAATGAATCAAAACCACACTGCAAAGTATGTTTTCCAACTTGTTCAGCAGAATGCAATAAATCCTGTAATTCTTTATTTTCCACACAGTCAGGAATCATCATTTTCTGTTTAAGCAATCCAATAACATGTTGCTGATACTTTAACATATGAAACAGGCAGTTTAAAGCCCTAATGGCCAAGGTTGCAGAAGTGTAAACCTTCTTACCCCATCTATCCAACGCCCTGGAGTCTCTATCAGAAGGGGTAGGATTTTTAACAGTAGAAGCCTTAATGCCCTTGGGCCCTTTGAAATAGTCTCTGGATCCGCAATAGGATTTTTAAAAAGGAACTTGTGTGACTCAGGGACCCTGTAGTATCTGTCTGGTTTTCTGAGAGCAGGAGGCAAGGAATCAGGGGCCAAACTAGATTCCGAAAAAGCATCATTAACAATGTATAGTACAGGAGTAATAGCTAAAGGCCTATGCCGAGGTAGGAGTAAGAAATCTCTTTTTTGAAACAGAAAAATCCTGGCTTTCCCAGTGGAAATGCTCCCTTAGAGTATGTAGGGTTTCCCCAAAATAAACATCTTCTGGAGGTGAAGCAGAGGGAATAGAGTCCTCTGCATCAGAATCCTCATAAGTAGATAGGGCAAATCCAGATCATCAGAAGAATCAGAAAAAACAGAATCCTGGTCAGAAGATTCATAAACCACTTCAGTCCTAGGCCTCTTCGAAAGTGGGGTTGGCTACCCCTGATTAGAGTTATTAGATCTTCAGCCATTCTTATCATTTGTTTTTTGGGCATAGAGGCCTGAGCATGTGGCCTGGGCGTCTGTTTTTAGGCTTGGTTCGAGATTTAGAGAGAGAAGGAGGTGTCGGTTTAATATGCAAGTCCGTAGGCCTGAATACACCCTCAGAAGCTGGTGCCTGCACAGAGGCTCCGGACCCATTCAAGGTAAAGACATCCGCGGGTTCCATAGTTGAAGCATCTCGCAGCATACCGGACTACAAATGGGTCTTAGTAGAGGCCTGCAAATCAGAAGTAGCGGGTATCAGGGACTGTGAAAGCGCCTCACTGAGTACCGGCGAACTGGCGACTAGCTTACGAGAATCGTCGTCGGCAGTTTTGGACCTCAGCGGCCTGTCTCTGTCTTTTTCTTTGCATTTTTCCGGAATCCCAGTAGTCGGATGGCTAACTGACGACATTTCTGGATAATTAAACTGAGAACCGAAATATTTAGAAGCGAAAATGTACCAATGACAGATAGTGCGCTGATTAAATAAAGCACAAAACCGACAGCAAGGTACATCTTGGTCAGGGCATAGGCAAGGAATACAGTACGAATGAAAATCTTTATGAGGTATTTGCTTTCCACAAGTAATGCAATTAACTTTTACTGACATCAGTAAGGAGCAAGAAAAAGTTTCCCCAACGGGGTACTTAGCTTTAGTTGAAGACTTCAGTTCTGAAACTCGAAAATGAAAATTTCAGGAGTCGGCCGACCAGCACTTGCGAACTGCTTCTGCTTCAGGGCACCGCATGACAAGAAAGACTGATGTAATAGTGTTGGCTGCATGTTTTATACCCCTGACGACCCGACGTCATGGAAGAAGGGACAACAACCGACGCAGGACCCAAGACTTTGTTAATCAGGCCAACTGAGGGCTACCTGAAAGCAGATAACCCTAAATGTAATGACTGCAACAGTGAAACATGAAGAACATCTGGTTAGGACATAATGTTCTCTGAAAGCATTCAGGGGTTCTGCCAGCTGCGAGAGCTATAAAGAAAAGACAAAACCAATTAGCACTAGGCTGAAACATGTGGCTTAGCATGTTTAACCTTTCTTTTAGGTTAAATCAAGTCTATGTGGGGCTATCAGTTTGGGACTTTTGTTCCTATTAGGAGGGTAAAACTTCAGTATTTGAAGATGTACATAGTTTTGTGCATTAGTGTTAATAGTTTTTGGGGGGTATTAGGAGTATGTTTGTTTTTTTTTGTTTGAGGGCTTTCAATAAAACAAAACATTTTCTAAGATGTCACAAGGGGTTAAATAGATATGACAAGAAACAAATGTATAAATGTTCAACCTATTAAACAGTGTATGCATGTAACACAAAAGCTGGAACTAGACGTAACAAAAAAGGCATTATACATAAAAGTGGTAATAATAACTTTTTAATACAATAATGCTTTCTGTAATGACTTTAAATGTCAATGGTCTCACAGATAAATACAAAAAGGAAAGAGTAGTGAACTATATTAAAAATGTAGTGTGCAAATAGCTATGTTACAGGAGACACACTTAGAACTGAACATGTGAATTTGATAAAGAAAGGTTTTCAGGTTGGTTATTCAACAGAATACCTGGGACAAAGGAAAAGAGGAGTAGTTGCATCAACTGCAAGAGGAGCTCCAATGGTGGCGCAAGAGGATAAAAATATAATAATGTCAGATTTGTAGTGCTAAGGGGCTACTGGCAAGGGAGGAGGATTACACTGGCATGTATTTATATTCCACCTAAACAGCTATAATGGAGCTTAAGAAAATTCTAGGAGAAATAGTTTTCAACAAGGAATATTACTTACAGGTGTAAACTGGAATCTGATTTGCAACAGTGAAGATGTATCTGAGGGACCCAGAAGGCAAAGTATAACACATAAGGGGTAGATTTTTGAAGAAATTTATGAAAATATTTGGCATGAAAGATGTGAATTCAGTAATAGGAGTTTGGAGTGAATTTACACATTATTCCCCAAGGAATACAAAATTGGGCTAAGCTAGACAGAATTTACAATTCACAGGAAGATGTGCATTTAATTGAAGGTTCTGACATGCACCCAATACCTATTTCAGACCATGCGCCAATAATTAAAATAAAAACACAGGGTAATGAAATAAAAATGAGACACTGGTGCTTTCCCACCTACAGTAAACTCTCAGTTAACCGGCACCCATGAGGATTGGTAGATGCCGGACAACTGTATTTTCTGGTTGCTGGACAGTTACTATTAAAAACAGGCCTGACTAATACTGCATCCTACATTGTTTTTGTTTGTTTGACTTGTTCTCAGGACAGCAAGAGAGGGAATTTATTCAAATCTTCCTTTTTAAAACTCAAACTCTAAAAACATAAGGTATGTTTCTGCGGAGGGAAAACAGAAAATGTAACGCATGAAAATTGTACTGGATTTCTTCAATTTTTTTTTTTTTTTGCTAGTTGCTTGAGAGTGACTGATAGTTTACTGTATCTGTTGAAAAGACAGGAATTTAAGGAATGGGTAGTGGAGATTATTCAGGAGCTATTAGAAAGGATATAAATTTATTCTGAAAATATAGCTAGGGAGTGGGATAAAATTAAGGTGGAGATTAAAACTAGGGTGGAAATAAAAGAAAGGGGGCCATGGTTAAGAAATAAAAATATTTAGAGGGACTAACAAATGTTAAAGTATTGCAGAAAGTACAGTTTTGTACCTACCATAAATGTAGATGTCCGAACAGGATAGCATCTGCAGTCCCTACAAATGGGTTGTCCTGTCGTCAGGCAGCCCTTCGGTCGGCCGGATTCCAAAGTCTGGGTCTGGCCTCGGCTGGTGTCGCACTTCACCCGACGTCATCTCTGCTGGTCTTCGGGTATAAAAGCACCAGCCGACGCCATTTTCCTCAGTGTTTCTTGCCCCAGATGCCAGTCGCCCTCTTGGAAAGCTAAATTTTTGGGTAAATGCCAATGATTCCAAAAAAGTAGAAGGCAAACACAAAAAATAAGCATGTATGTACATATATACAAACAAATACACCATAAGAGACCCCCCCCAGCTAGCTATTAGGTGGGCAAATACCCTGGGAGTACCACAGAGGGGCAGGAGGGTGGGTAATCCTGACTGCAGATGCTATCCTGTTCGGACATATACATTTATGGTAGGTACAAAACTGTACTATGTCCTTCAAGGATGCATCTGCAGTCCTTACAAATGGGTAGAATACCATAGCCAAACTAGGGGAGGAGGAAGAAGATTTATGGTGTAGTTAGGATCTCTTGCAAAACAGCAGTGGCAAACCCTGCTCGGGATCTAGAGTATAGAGGTAAGTTATAATGCTTGGCAAATGTATGCACGGAGGTCCAAGTAGCAGCCTCAATAATGTCCTTGGTAGCCACTCCACGTAAGAAAGCTGTGGTAGTGGCTGTAGCCCTTGTAGAATGAGGCCTTATGTTCTGTGGAATTTGCTTTCCATGGTAGGAGTAACAGAATCTTATGCAATTTCCTATCCACTTGGAGATTGTCTGTTTGGAAATTGCTTTTCCTTCCCTTCCTGTTGCATAAGCTACTAGAAGCTGGTCAGTTTTTCTATTGCCCTTGGTTCTGTCCAGGTAGTAGCGCAACTGTCTATGAACATCCAAGGTATGCAGCAGTCTTTCCCCCCTGTTCTGTGGATTGGGAAAGAAGGTAGGTAGGTGGATTGCCTGGTTTAGAGACACTCTGGATACCACCTTAGGCATAAATGTAGGATTAGTTCTCATGGACACTATCTTGATGGAAGATTAGGAAGGGTTGTACTGCCATTAAAGCCTGTAGTTCCGAAACCCTTCTTGCTGAAGTAATTGCCAGTAAGAAAGCAGTTTTCCAGGATAGGTGTTGAAGATCTGCTATTGCTGCTGGTTCGAATGGAGGGAGTGTCAATTTTTCTAGCACAAAGTTCAAGTCCCATGCTGGTAATGGTGGTTTCCTAGGAGGTTTTAAATTCTTAATTCCTCTCAGGAACTGCCTGAGTAGAGGATGTGAGAAGACAGGGGGATCGAAGCTGTATTCTGCAGAAATAGCTGATGCATGTATCTTGATGGAGGAATAGGACAGGCCTGTATGGAGAAGCTCTGCCAAATACTCCAGGATGTTGGCAATATCTACCTTTGACACATCTTTCCCTCTTTCAGTACTCCAAATGACAAACCTTTTCCATTTACCTGCATAGTTCCTTCTTGTTGAAGGTCTGCGGGCCTCGAGGATAATGTCTTTAACCCTTTGGGATAAATCTGGGTTAGTTGCTCTTATGTAATGTTCCAGGCAGTCAGTTGCAGAGTTTTCAGGTTTGGATGCAGGATGTTGTAGTCGCTCTGAGTTAACATCAAAGGAATCAGGGGTAGTGTCCACGTTTTCCCCCGAGACATGCTCCTCAGCAATGGATACCAATGTTGTCTTGGCCAATTTGGAGCTATCAGGATTATCCTTGGACGTTCCTCTTTGATTTTCAGTAGTACCTTGTGCATCAAAGGAAGAGGTGGAAATGCATATGCAGTCAGGCCTTTCCAACTGAAGGATAGAGAGTCCACCTTCCAAGCAAGTGGGTGGTATGTCCTTGTGCAGAATTTCTTGAGGTGGTGATTGAGTGGGGATGCGAATAGGTCTATTTGTGGCATTCCCCATTTCTTTGTGATGGCCTTGAAGATCTCCGGGTGTAGCATCCATTCGTGAGCATCCGAGGTAGTTCTGCTTAACATGTCTGCTAGGATGTTTTCTTTTCCCGGTACAAATATTGCCTGTAACTGAATGTTGTAGCTCAGAGCCATATTCCATAGGTCCAGAGTCATTCGGCATAGGGGGTATGAATGAGTGCCTCCCTGTTTGTTGATGTACCACATGACTGTGGTGTTGTCTGTCCTTATCAGCAATTGGCCTTCTTTGAGGAATGGTCTGAAATTCTGGATTGCCAGTTTTACTGCCAGCATTTCTTTTTGATTTATGTGCAGGTGCAGCTGATCTGGAGTCCATAAGCCTTGGATGCACTTGTCCAGCATGTGGGCCCCCCAACCGAGGTCTGAGGCATCTGTTGTGATGGTTTGGCTTGTTTGAAAGTTGTGGAAGGACAAACCTGGGTTTGCTTGGCATGCCTGAGCCCACCATAGGAACTCTTGTTTCAGGCATGGGATTAGTGGTATTTCGGTTTCTAAGCTGTGCCTGTGTTGAGACCATAAATTCTTTAGGTACCACTGTAGCTTTCTCATATGCAGTCTGGCATGGGGGACCAGGATTATGCAGGATGCCATGAAGCCCAAGGCCTGCAGTACTTTCCTTGCTGTTAGTTTGTTCTGCTTTGTTAATGCCAAGAAGTAAAGAGGAAGTTGTTCTTGTTTTTCTGCAGTTAGGGATGCCATCTGTTTTACTGTGTCCAATTCTGCACCCAAGAATGTTCTTGTCTGGGATGGTATTAGTCTTGACTTTTTTAAATTGACTGTGTATCCCAGGGATTGTAGTAAGCAAATGACTCTTTGTAAGTCTTGTGTCAGCTTGCTTTTGTTGTCCGCTTGTATCAGGCAGTCGTCCAGGTATGGATAAATTTGGATTCCCTGAAGCCTGCAATGAGCGATTAATGATGCCAGGCATTTCGTGAACACTCTGGGCGCAGTAGATAAGCCAAAGGGCAATGCTGAGAATTGATAATGCTCTGATCCTGCAAGAAATCTGAGGTATCTTCTGCAATTTGGTCGTATGGGGACGTGCAGGTATGCCTCCTTGAGATCTAGAGTTACCAGCCAATACTCCTTGCCCAGCATGGGAAGAAGTTGCTGTAGGGTCAGCATTTTGAATTTTGGAACAATGATGAATGTGTTTAAAGCGGACAAGTCGAGAACAGGTCTCCAACTTTTCTCTTTTCTTGGTACTAGGAAGAGTCTGGAGTAAAATTCCTTGCCCTGTTCTGTAGGTGGTACCCTTTCCACAGCTCTCATCTTTGTTAATTGAGCTATTTGTTTTAGAGCTTCTGTCTTTTGATTTGGTGGTAGGTTTGGCATTTCTCTTTTTACTGGTAAGGTGTAGAAATGAAACCTGTAGCCTTGGTCTATAGTTTGCAAAACCCACTTGTCTCTTGTGATATAGTGCCAGTTTTTTGAAAATAAGGCTAACTTTCCGCCTAAGGGTGCTGCTATTTGTTCCCTGGTAGGCGGTGTCAGAGCCAAGTAACTGTGATTGTCCTGTTGCAGTGGTAGTGGTTGTATCTGTGCCTCGTTGGTTATTGCCTTGCCACTGGCGTCCCCTGTAGGCACCTCCTCTGGATTGATTTCTACCTCTGGATCGTCTATTCCTGCCTCTCTGAGATTTAGAGGAGTCTGGAAAGGACCAATTTTTGGAAGGCCAGTTCCTGCTAAACCTTGGGGGCTGAACCTGTAAGAAATCTTTAACTGTTTGTACAGATTTTGCCTTCTCTTCCATTTTCTTCATTACTTGTTGGGCAGGGGAACCGAACAGACTGATCTTATCCATAGGAGCATCTAATAGCTTTGTTTTAACATGATCCGGCAAGACCTGTTCTTTCAACCATGCATGCCTTCTTATAACTGTGCCAGTCATGGCTGATCTAAATGAAGCCTCCAGTGCATCATAGCCACATTTTAAAGAATGGTTACTAACCTGCTGAATGTTATTCACCATTTCTAGAACATATTTCTTATCTAAGGAATCATCAGAGGACAGTTTCTTAGTTAACTGATCAAGCATAAACTCTTGGTATTGGATCATATGAAACTGACAGTTCAAAGCTCTAGCTGAGAGAGTAGCAGAGGTGTATACTTTTTTACCCCATCTCTCTAAGGACCTGGATTCCCTTTCAGAAGGAAGAGTGTTTTTCGCTGAGGTCGAAGCTACTGCCTTAGGCCCCTGGGAGATAGTCTCAGGATCTGCAAGAGGAGCCTTGTATAAGTGGTGATGAGTGTCCGGTACCCTGTAAAACCTATCGGGCTTAGCAGGGGCTGGAGGTAAAGTATTAGGAGCAGTGCAAACATCATTAAATGCATCATCCCCAACAGGAAGAACTGGAGGTATAGCTAAGGGCCTATGTTGTGGTAAGTGTAAAAAGGTCCTAAGCCTTTTTCTTGAATCTGAGAAATCTTGTCCCTGCCATTGGAAATGTTCTCTCATGGCATGTAAGGTTTCCCCAAAGGAAAATTCCTCTGGTGGAGAGGCAGAAGGAATAGATTCTTCAGCATCGGAATCTTCATAAGTAGAAAAAGGAGCCTCTGGATGGTCTGTATTGTCTGTTTCATCAGAAGAGTCACCTGAGGACACAGGTTCAGGGGGCTCTGTTCTAGGTCTCTTTTCTGGAGGTTGAGAGGCCCTGTCTGGGTGAGATTGGGATCCCCTTATTAAAGAGATGAGATCCTCTGCCAGAGTAAGCATTTGGGAACTGGAACTGGGCATGTGAGAGGGGGGCTTAACAGGCACAGACTTAGCAGTTTTGGCTGCTTTAGCCCTGGCGAAGGCCTTTATAGACATGGCTGCAGGAGGCCTAGCAGCTCCACGTGCTGGGCTAGAGACATCTAAAGGGATGGTGTCCGATAATTCTAGAGAAACCACATTAGCAGGCAAAACTTCAGAGGCCGATTCAACTAGGGCAGAAGGGGCCTCGGTAGTAGTCATGGATTCGACTGAAGATTGACCCGTTTGCTCGGTTTCGTCCGAAACCGAGACACTCGCGGCTTGCTTAACCGTGGTTTCGGGCGAAACCGCGGACCGCGAGTGTCGGTCCTTTTCTTTGCGTTTCTTAACAATTTGAGTAGTCGGAGGATCCGACGGCATAATGTACGCAAAATCTGAGCCGAAAAACTGTTCAGCAAACTCCGACCGACGCCTAAGCGTTCGTCGGTTGAAGGAAGCACAGGCTAAACAAGCTGCTACGTCGTGGTCTGGGCCTAAACAAGGTAAGCAGTAAGAGTGGAAATCTTTATGAGGTATTTGTTTCCCACAAGTTAAACAGTTATTCACTTTTTCTGACATCGGCTGAGGCAAGAAAGAGTCCCCAACGGGGTACTTAGCTTTTTAGAAGTCTTCGAAGTAGTATTCGGTAGTAGTAATCTCTGGATCTGACCGACCGGCACTTGCGAACAGCTTCTGCTTCGGGCGCCACGCGGCAAGAAAGACTGAGGAAAATGGCGTCGGCTGATGCCTTTATACCCGAAGACCAGCAGAGATGACGTCGGGTGAAGTGCGACACCAGCCGAGGCCAGACCCAGACTTTGGAATCCGGCCGACCGAAGGGCTGCCTGATGACAGGACAACCCATTTGTAACGACTGCAGATGCATCCTTGAAGGACATTAGGGGGAATCTCAGAACAAGAGGAGGATCAACTGCAGAATGCTAAGCAGAAAATAAAGGATTACCTCGATAATATGCACAAGTCTAGAAAGACTGCTGTTAAGTCACTTTTTTTTGGATAATAGCAGTAGATCACAAAAACTTTCAGCACAATGACGCAGGTAACAGAAATTAGAAAAGGCTGTTGCCAAGCCCAGGGAGCCTATAACAAGGAAGGTAACAAGAGATCCTGTAGAGGTATTAGAAATATTCTGGAAATTCTATGAAAGTCTGTATAAAGCAGAGAATTATGGTAATCAAGAAAAGATACAAATGGAAATGTTTATGGAAGAATTAAATATGCCAAGGTTAGAGATAGATAAGGCTCAGTTATTAATGGTTAGGAGAGGAGATGAGATAAAAATTGTTATGTACAACCAATCTACAGGAAAGTTCTCAGGAACAGATGTGGAAGTTTGGAAGCTAGGAGGAAAAAAACTGAAAGATCTGAAAGTTTTTTTAACAGTATTTTAATAGGAGGAGAAGTACCAACATTCTGGAAGAAAGCAGTGGTAGCTTTAATACCTAAAGAGGGCAAAGATCCAGCAAACCCAGCTTCATACAGGCCCATTTCAATATTAAACAATGATTATAAAATGTTCACATCTATAATGGCTAAAATAATCACAAAAGTAATGCCAAAATTGATAGATATGGATCAATGTGTTTTTTTTGGAGGGGAGACAAACATTTGACAACATTAGACAACATTAACAGAATAGTGATGATCCAGAGGGAAGAAGAATGTAAGAAGATGCTATTGTTGTTGGTGGGTCTTGATGCAGAGAAAGCATTTGACAGAGTAAGCTGGGGCTTTATGAGGAGGGCAATGGAAACATTTGTATTTCCTGAAAAGATCATCAGTTTGATTAGGAGGATATATATGAAGGATTGGAGGCAAAAATTGAAGTGGGTGGTGTGCTCTCTGATAATTTCTGCTTGAGCAGAGGAATGAGGCAGGGGTGTCCTCTTTCCCCTTTGTTGTTTGCATTATATTTAGAACCACTAGCAAAGAAAATAAGGGATTCAGAAGTTCATGGATATAATTTGTACGGTAGTCAAGAAAAGCTGGCTCTATTTGCAAATGACACTACTTTATACCTGACAAAACCAGAAACAGAGATTACAGTGTTGTGGAACATTTTGAGACAGTTTCAGATTTTTTTGGGATACAAAATGAATGAAGCTAAAACAAAGGCAATAGCAGTAAATTATGTACCCACACACACATTTGTTCAGCAATATCCGTACTTATGGGGACATGATAAAATGAAGTATTTAGGAGTATGGATTAAAATGATTCTGGCGTGGCAGCAAAGAATATGTGGGAAGAGATTAAACAAAAGATAATACAAACACTGAGGAACATGGAAACTTTGCTATATGGATAACAAGATACAAGCGTTCAAAATGTTTTTAGTCCTTTTAGTCTTATACGCAGGTCAGGCATATTTTTATCAACCAGAGGAGTAGTTGAGGATAGCAATTAATAAAGAGCTGAAGGACATATCTGGGCGGGGAAGACGGCAAAACAGTCAAGTGGGATATTTCAGAGCTACACAGTTAAGGCTCCTATACATAGCGCAAGCAGAAAACTATAATTCAAAGTGGAAAGGGATGATGTCGAAACAGGAGGGGAAGCTCAAGATGCAAGGAGAGACTGGGATTTTGGATGCAGGCCTTTAAGGAGACTAACAATCATACAGAATACTATACCCATACAATAGCAGAAAGTATTCTAAGAACTAACCAACATAGAAATGGAGAAAGGAGATTCTACTGATAGGAACTACTGCAATTAGGGATATAGACAATAGGCAAGAGGGGGCTGGAATTTATTGGAGAAAACTGGCAAAAGGAACTAAGGTACTGGGAGCAAATAACCAGACAGGGAAAAGTAACAGAATGGGAAGAGGCCAAAAATGTATTTGGACTGCTGGTTACAGATTCCCTTCCCTATCAAGGATTGATATCAGAGTATAGGAAAACAGGAATAAATAGGGGGGTCCTAAACGAAAGACCAGCACTGGTACAGTTGTTAGCAGAAACTAGAGTAGAAGCTGCCACTAAAAAAGGAATAATTAATACAGCATATAAAATATTGCATGATAACTATAAGAATCAGAGGAGGTTAGAAAGGATTGGGAAGAGTTTGGATAAGCAATTCACAAAAAAACAATGGGAGGGATGTATGTATGTCTCCCAAATATGCAACAAAATCTAGAAGATTTAGGATTTTTGCTCAGACGTGTTTACAGAGATTTTTTATACCCCAAGTAGACTCCAGAGAATTTTTCCTCAGATAGACACCAAATGTTGGAGGTGTGACGGGGAAGAAAGAGGTACTTGGGAACATATTTTCTGGGAGTGAGGGGGATGGCAGACTTTAAGGATTCCATGTGGGATGCACTGTCAAGAGATCCTGGGTGGGTGAACTGGTGTGATATGGAACATGATTTTTTCTGAGCTATGATACAGAATCGGAATTGCCTTGACATGGAAAAGCCTAGCTGTGTCTAAATACTGGCTACCACAAAAGCAATTACTAGAAAATGGAAATCAAAATCTAAACCAACTACATTAGAAGTAGTGAATACAGTAACAGAGATAAAACAATTGGAATTGAGATCTTTAGAAAAGGGTAGGAACAAAACTACACAGGAAAAAATGGGAATTGTGGGAACAATACATACAGGGGAGGAATGAGGTTTAAAAGAAGGCACGACCTGAATGAGCTATGTAATGTTTGACTGAAATGATTGGATAGATTATATAGAATGTATAATGTTTGCAATTGGGAGTGTCAGTATGGTATGTGATGTAAAATGCTTGCAACTAGGATTGTGTCGGTGTGGTTTATTTTCATTTATATAAATGTATGATTGCTTATGTCTTACGTGATGGTTTAATAAAAATTTTTCTTGGTTACAAAAAGGGGCACGAATTTAATACTTTATGTAATGCTGCTTAGGTTATATGATATATATGAGCATATGTGAAGTGTAATGTTTGTTAATGTTATTTTGTTAATACAGTTTGATTACTTTTGTATAAATGAGAAATTGCTTATGTCACAAGTGATAATTCAATAAATGTGTATTTAAAAAAGAAAAAAAGACAGAGTGGCTCTTGGTTGACCACTGAGAGGACCTCAAACAACCTGAGAGGATGTGGCTTACCCCCAAGTCCATAGTGGCTGTGGGTGCTGCACCAGAGAGATCTGGGGTAAAAAATGATTGGTCTGAGTTGCAACTAAATGGTGAGGCAAATTGCTAACTTGCGGTGGAGAGAAAGGCTGCTTGCTTAATTTTTTTTCTTTTTGTTGCTGGAAGAAGGACTGACCATGGGGCCAATAGTTTGTGCCATGGTCAAGCCGAAAATGGTTACTTTTTCCTGCGAAAAACTAGCAGCAAAAGCCAGTAAACATTTCAGGCCCTTAAAAGTCACTTTTTTTTTTTTTTTTTTTTTTACAGAAAAATACAGTAAAAAAACACTTTAAAACATTTTGCCAGCTCCATAAAATAAAATGACCACAATTTTTCCACAAAAAAACTTTAAGCAACTTTTAAATTGATAGGAGAAAAAAAAAGCGCTCCAGTTTAAAAGTACAACACAGTCTCGTGACTGTCCATTAAAACACAAATGCCTAGCTTTAAAATAACTTTCCTGAACAGGAAAGTGTCATCAAACATTTTTTTTGATAGGAAAGTTTTTCCCCACAGGGAACTTAACTGCCCAGCAAAGGAACAGTCATCAAAAGTCTCAAATGAGCATTCTCTTTGACATCAGGAAAGCTCTGAAGGGCTTAGCACCCAAACCTGTCTTTAATCAGCTCTGGTTGATCTGACTAACTGTTGGGGCATATAGAAGGTGCCCTTAAGCTTTGAAAGCTGGCCAGCTGTTGTATCTTTGCAGCATATAACCTATACACTTATAGTACTGCAGCAGTGATCAGTATGAACAACATATTCAAGGATATAACTGGTGTGGTAATCAAGAAAAATTAGCCTTACTTGCAGATATTAATTTTGTACTGATAAGTCTCACAGAATTCATTCTGAAGTGCAAGTTTTTGAGTAGGTTTCAGGTTTTTTCAGCATAAAAATCAACGATAAAACAAAAGCTACTGAAGTAAACTATGCATCCAATCATGAACAGATTCAGCAAGACCCATACTTCTAGGGTCATATTAGCTAAGGATATGTGGGAAGAGACTAAGCAAAAGATAATACAGAAATAGGAAACTGGAAGCTTTTGATTATGGATATATATTGTAAGATGCAAGCAATGAAAATGTTTTTAGTTCCTCGAGTATTGTATATGTCAGACATATTTTTATTAACTGGATGAGAGGAAGTGGAGGGCAGCAAAGACATGAAAGAATGATTTTTTTTTTGGAGGGGACGACAAGAGTTAAGTGGGATAATCTCATTCTCTCCAAGGAACAAAGTGGTTTAGGGCTATCTGATCTCAAGGGGTATTTTAACACTATGCCTTTACTAAGTCTAGTAAAGACTAACTCAAGCAGAAGATTACAATTCAAATTGGAAACGGTGATGATGACACTGGGTGGTGTGGGGTTCAAGAGATAATGCCAGGATAGGATTCTGATATTCTAAGAACCAAGCCAACAAAGGGATGGAGAAAGGAGATTTTCGCAAAGAGATATCTGCATGTAAGGATATAGAAAAAAAGCTGAGAGGAGGATGGAATTTTCTAGAGAAAATTAGTAAGGGGACCAAAACATTAGGAGAAAATGACACAGGACTGAAAGACAATAGCCTACAATGAGGCAAAAGAGGAGTTTGGACTGCAAGTAAGACATCACATTCTCCATCAAGGATTAGTAGAATATAATCAAAAAGAAAAAGATACAGGAGTGCTAAGTGAAGGACAAGCTTTGGCAAAGCTTAGTCTATAACAGAAGATACTGAGAAAAAAGATATAGTTAATATGGAGCAAACAATTCTGCACAATCACTATAAGAATCAGTCAGAGAAGTAACCAGCACCATGGCACAGAGGGATAAAGCCTTGTATGGGCCAGGCAACCTGGGTTTGATTAGTAGCAAGGGTGTCCGAGGTGCTGCCAGGGAGGGGGATGGGACTGCCTATTCCAGGGTGATGTTCATCTCCACATTCCTGAGCAGAGGTAAGGTCCATGAAGACGACAGTAGCTCCTGGGCAATTCTGGGATACATTTATGGGAGAGGTGGGACAAAAAGGTAGGTTGTAACATAAAAATATCCTTCCCCTTCATGAAAGCAGTTGCTGGTGAGAATCCACAGAGGATGCCCTTAAGTTCCATGCTAGCCCTAGCCTGAAAAAAAATAATGCTAGCTGGAGGGAGGGACTGGTAGACAAGTGATGGACGAAGTACTGTGGTATAAGACAGAAAAATATAAAGCAAAATGGAGAAAGGTGTTGTATAAGACAGAAAAATATGAAGTAAAATGGAGAAAGGAACAAAAAATAAATCAAAAAGAAAAGGAAGAACCACTCACAGGACATGATAAAACATGGGGAAAACAGACTAAAAAGACAAATTACAAATGAACCATATGAAAAAAATCTGCAGGGTTTCCAAGTATGCAACAAGGTCCAGAAGGCTTAGGATTTTGCATGGAAGTGTTTGCATACGTTTTTAATACCCCAAGTAAACTTCAGAAGCTTTTTCCTCAGGTAGAAAGCACATGCTACGGATGTGATGGGTTAAATAAAGAAAATTCAGAGTACCTGTTCTGGGAATGTAATGAGTTGATAGACTTTCAAAATTCCCTACAAAGTTATTTTTCTAGAAATGTTGAGGAAACAAATGATCTGATGCTGTCACTGTTATTCTTCCTCAACCTGTGGGTCTTGGACCTGACCTGGCTGCATTCCAAGCTAAGTGCTCAGAGCTTGAGTTCTTCCCATCCTACCCATAATTCCTTATTCACCCAAACTGCCTCAGATCTCGTTTGCCTCTCGCAGAGTACGCTCAAGGTTTTCGTAGCTCCAGAGCTCCTCCAGTTTCTGAAAGATTTTCTTCTCTAGTGAGTTAAATTGCTATTATTTAACTTCTTTTCTATCACCTTCTGTCCTACCTAGTCTCGTATTTTGCTGTTCTCCATTCCTTCCTTTCCTTTTGTTAACTGGGTTTCTGTTGGACTTGGCCTTCCTGTCATCTCAGTGTGTTTCTTTCCTTTCAAAAATGAGAGTTTCCCTTTCCTCTTTTCTCTCTCTCTCTCCCTTTTCTTCTGTTATGGAGTCCAAGTCCAATCCTAAATTGGAGAAACCTTTAGGTTTCAAAAAATGCACTTCCTGTGGGCACAAGATCCAGTTATCTGATGTCCACAGAGAGTGTGTTTACTATGTAGGGCCCTCTCACTTGGACAGCTCCTGCCTTATTTGTTCTGCCTCCCATCAGCATGCCCTGGCGGATCAGTGGAACAAGCTGATTTTTCAGGGCTTGCTTCCTTCTTCCTCCTCTCCTGCTGTCCCTTCCACTTCAGGGGCTCAACCCCCCTGCCGGCCAGGAAACACAAGGAGACCCGGGAAGCCAGGAAACACTCCCCGGATCGGTCATCCTCAGCTATGTCAGAGCCACCAAAAGCATCGGATCTGACTTCCTTGGGCCAACTCTGTCATCTGCACAGTGTCCTCCTCCACCTTGGGCTCCACTTGCCAGTTTGGAGCAGAGCACTTTGGTACTCTCCTAAGAAGCCATCTAGACTGCCCTCGACCACTTCTTCCATCAGGTCTTCTCCAGTCTGTCCGAGAATGACATGGATAGACTGATGAGGCAGTTTCTTCAGGCACAGATCCAGATGGGGGCTTTGCCAGGTCCATCCCCCACCAGATCCATGAGCAGAATCTCCCCGTTCCATCATGTTGGTCCTTCTCTGATTCAACCTTCGGTTTCGGAGTATGCTGGTGCATTAGTTCCGACAGCTGAGACGTATGAGCAGATAGTGGTGATCACTTCGTCTCTGATGGCCTCCCTGATGTGTTTGGCACCAACTGCGTCAGTGTCTAGCATGTCTTGGAGCTGAAGCCCCGACATTGAGAACAGGGGGTTTATGTCTACTTCATAGTTTTCAGAACTGTCGCTTCCCTCAGAGCCTTGGCTTTCAATAGCGCGGGTCCAATTCCCCCTTCAGAGGGGAGGGCTTCGGGTGCACAGGAGACGTCCCTTCCATTGGCTTCGGCTCTGGAGGGATGACCCTCGGGTACTCAGAATCCCTCTGCATTCCCTCACCTTAGGACAGCCTCAATTCTTCCCCCCCTCGACACCACTCTCCACCCTCACAGGTTCTGTGTTTGAGAACTCTTGTCTACCATGGGAACAGCTGGCCCTGGACAGCCTACAGCCCATCTCTTCAGTGGAACCCCAGTTTTCTTCTGACACCTCCAGGAGCATCCCAGTGAGGAGGTCCCTCAGAAGAGGCAGTGTAAAAGGAGGCACCTGAATTCCTACCAGGAATCCCTCACTATCGACACTGATTTCAAGGAAGGGGAAGGGTCCCCAAGATTTACACCGGAGGATGTCTCCTTTGCAGACATCCTAGAGATAGTGCACCAAAGAAGTCGTTCGTCTGCCCAAAACAGTGCTGTTGAAGGCTTTCAGGTCCGGCCCATCTACATCCTGGATATCCCCTCCTGCAGATGCGCTGATTGACCTAGTATCTATCTGGGTATGGAAGGAACCGGACATTGTACAGCCCATCCCAAAGAGGCCCGGCAAGATTCTGAGCACACCTACTGACAAACCACATTGGACAAACGGATCCCAGTAGATGCCATGGTGGTTGCAGAAGCCACTAAGAAGGAGCTGGCTGAGGAAGGCTCCTCCGTCCATCCCACTAACAGAGAGCCTAGGGCTATGGACGGATTTGGTAAGAGAGTTTATACTTCATCCACTTTCACCTTGCAAGCGTCAAACTACCTATCCTATTTTACTAGACTACAGAGAGGACTTATCAAAGAACTCTCTGAGTCTACTCCAGAGTCCGTGTCTGCAGAGGAATAAAAGACCTTTTCTTCCAGACTGGCCACTCTACTTTCCAAATCTAATGCATCCATAAGGTTGATCTTCCACACTGCACAGGGCACTTCTAGGATGGGTGGTTCAGGCACTGCCATCCGGTGCGATGCCTGGATGTGGCTGTGTGATTTCATGGAATCTTTCAAGGTGACATTTGTCAATGCCCCCTTTGACAGATGGTCCTTGTTAGGTCCAACAGTTAGAGAAGCACTCTCCTGCAGCAAGAAAGATGGAAAGACCTTGGCTGCCATCGGAATCCGTTTTTCTATCCTACAAAGGTCCTTCACCAGGAACCAGCATAGGGGAAAATCTGTGGTTCATGAAATCTCAAGGTCCTTTTCAAGAATCTCAGGGATATTTTTTCCTCCAGATGCAGAGGGAGTAACAGCTACAGTGGAAGATGTTGCCCCAAGGGCAGAGAAGGACTGCAGAACAGGGAGTCTCAAGATTCCCTCTCGGACAGACCCTTCCAGCGTTCCTGAATGGTGGCCTGACTGCCCTCCTCAGGAGACAGTTGGGGGGGGTGCTTCTCCTTACACCCACAAGCTTGGGCAGCCATCACGAATGATCAGTGGGTTCTAAGGATCATATATCCAGAGGATACTTCATTCCCTTTTTGGAAAACCCCAAACCATAGTCTCTCCTCCCCGATGTCCCACCCAATCAGAAAAAGGCAGCTCAATAAATTGCAAAGCTACTACAAAAAAAAGAGTTATCCAGGAGGTCTCTCCTGACCAAACAGGATTGGGCATTTAGTCAAGATTCTTTTTAGTAGCAAAAAAAGTTTGGGGACCTACAGTTAATCCTGGACTTGACATACCTAAACAAATTGGTGAATAATTCAAAATTCAGGATGATCACGGTCCAGTCCATTCTACCTCTCCTGAGAATGGAAAACTGGATATGTTCTATAGACCTGAGGGATGCATACTACTACATCAAAATGGACAGGTGCTCCAGACAGTACCTTCATTTCAGGCTGGGAGCCAGCCACTATCAATTCAGATTGCTTCCATTTGGTGTCACCACAGCCCCCAGGGTGTTCACCAAATGCATAGCGGTTGCCGCAGCCTATCTTAGGCTGCAGGGATTTCATGTGTTTCCATATCAGGATGACTGGCTTCTAACTGCGCCAACCAGGCATCTACTTGTTCAAGCCAAAGATTATTAGTTACAGCTGGCCCTTTTGCTAGGCATAATGATCAATACCCAGAAATCCCAGCAGCAGCCAGTTCAAACCATAGACTTCATCGGAGCACATTTGGACATGATTTCAACAAGGGCCTCCCATACTCTGGACAGGATCACAACCTTGCGATCTCATATCAAACAGATTCTAGCTATCCCTGCTCCCACGGCAAATCTAGCACTCAGGGCTTTGGGATCCATGGCACCCACGTTAACTCTGTTACCCACAGCAATCCTACACATGACAGTCTTGCAATGGACTCTACTTAATCACTTAACTTTCCAATTAAAACTTTCACAGCTATGCAGAGACACTCTTCTTTGGTGGCTTCATTCCCCAGAGGTCATACAGGGATGGCCGTTTGTTCTCCCTCCTCCCACAGCCATGCTGACTACGGACACTTCCCGGAAAGGGTGGGGGGGGGGCATTACCTGAGTCAGATGGTCCAAGGCATGTGGACTCTCCAAGAGACCAAACCGCATATCAACATTCTGGAGATGTTTTTTTTAGCATTGCAACTCCTACACACAGTTATTTTTCTCTGGGAATGACTGCAGTACAATCAGACAATATGTCAGTGGTCTGGTACATCAACAAACAAGGGGGGAACCAGATCTTACCTGTTACGTCAAGAAGTGATGAGGGTGTGGCAATGGGCAATCTCTACCCACCAATTTCTTACAGCAACACACATTCTGGGGGAGTCCAACAGCCATGTGGATAGGTATAGCTAAGCTCTTCTGATGCCTCACAAGTGGTCCCTGAATCAATCAGTGGCAAAAGTACAGTTGTGTACACTTACCATAAATGTAGATGTTAGAGTGTATTCACCGTTGCAGTCATTACATTTGTGTAATCCTGCTGGCAGGTTGCCCTCAGTCGGCCTGAATTCCAAAGTCCTGGGTACTGCGTCGGCTGCTGTCGCCCCTTCCCTGACGTCAGGTCGTCAGGGGTATAAAAGAAGCAGATGACGCCATTTTCTTTAGTTTTTCTTGCCCCAGATATCAGGTGCCCCCTAAAAGGGTAGCTAAAATTTATATACATATAAAATTACAAGCACCAATATAAACTTTACCTTAATCTACAAGCAAATACACCACATAGGTTGTATAAATCAGAGAAGGAAAGATAGGTTCCATCAGAAGAAAAGGGGGATGGTGGGTGGGTAACCTGGACTGCAACAGTGAATACACTCGAACATCTACATTTATGGTAAGTGTACACAACTGCACTATGTTCTTCGTGTTTCACTGTTGCAGTCATTACATTTGGGTAGAGTCCCAAAGCTATGGTTGGGAGGCTGGAGCTAAACAGCATTAGGAGCAGCTATGAGGCCCTGCAGAATTGCAGTGGCAAAGCCTGCCCTGGATTTAGAGTAGAGTGGCAGATGATAGTGCTTTGTAAAGGTGTGCACTGAACTCCAAGTAGCAGCCTCTAAAATGTCCTTGGTTGGTACTCCCCTGAGAAAGGCTGCTGAAGTGGCTGCAGCTCTAGTTGAGCACTGGCTTGCCATGGTGTAAATAGCAAAAACGAATGCAGTGGCCTATCCACTTTGAAATAGTCTGCTTTGAGATAGCCTATCCTTGTGATCCTGCAGCATATGTCACCAGTAACTGCTCTGTTTTTCTGAAAACTGTGGTTCTGTCCAAGTAGAATCTAAGCTGCCTGTGTACGTCCAAAGAATGCAGAATTCTCTCCTCCTTGTTCTGTGGATTTGGATAAAAAGTTGGCAGATAAATAGTTTGGTTAAGAGCCACACTGGACACCACCTTAGGCATAAATGTTGGGTTTGTCCTCAGGGAGACCCTGTCTGGATAAAAAATGATAAAAGGTTCCACAGCCATGAGTGCCTGTAGCTCTGAAACTCATCTTGCAGAAGTTATTGCTAGAAGCAGAGCTGCTTTTCAAGATAAAAACTTAACATCAGCAGTAGCAGCTGGCTTAAAAGGAGGCAGGGTGAGTTTTTCCAAGACATAGTTGAGGTCCCATGCAGGCACTGGTGATCTCCCTGGAGGCCTTAAATTTTTGGCTCCTATGAGGTACTGCTTTAATAAGGGATGAGAGAAGATTGATGGCTCTGTATTGTAATGAGCCGAAATGGCAGAGGCATGAATTTTAATAGATGAAAAAGATAGGCCTTTGTCCAGTATCTCAGTTAAGTATTGCAAAATCTGAGGAATATTTGGCACAGCTGTATCAGTTCCTTGTGCCTGGTTCCAAGCACAGAATCTCTTCCATTTTCCAACATAAGATTTTCTAGTACTAGGCTTTCTGGCTTCCAAAATGACACCCATCACAGCTTTACTGAGAGGTGTGTTTTGTATGACTACATTATCCGCCATGCTGCCAGGTTTAAAGTCCTGAGTTGGCTGTGCAGGATCTGATTGTTTTGCTGGGACAGTAGATGAGGTATTTGAGGTAAGGTCCAAACTGGGCATTGAGACAAGTTCCTTAGTATTGGATACCAGTACTGGCGGGGCCAGTCTGGGGCAATCAGTATCATCTTTGGCTTCTCCTGTCTGACCTTTAGGAGTACCTTGGGGAGGAGAGGCAGTGGGGAAAAGGCATATACTAATAGGATTTTCCAGCTGAAAGATAGGGCGTCCACTTTCCATGCTTGTCTGTAACAAGTCCTTGTGCAGAATCTTTTTAGTTGTTAATTGTGAGGGGAGGCAAAAAGATCTATGTCTGGGAATCCCCATTTCCTTGTTATCATGCTGAAGACTTGTGGATACAGCTGCTACTCGTGGGGATCTATGAAGTTTCTGCTTAGTTCATCTGCCAGAGCATTTTTCCTTCCTGGCAGGAATTGTGCCTGCAGATGTACTTGGTAATCAATGCTGTGTCCCACAAAGTCATGGGGTAAGAATGTGTGCCCCCCTGCTTGTTTATATACCACATGACCATGGTGTTGTCTGTCTTTATCAATAGTTGTCCCGGATGAAGTAGGTCCTTGAAGGCTGTCAGGGTATTTTGAACAGCTAGCATCTCTTTTTGACTGATATGTAGATGCATTTGGTTTGAGGACCATGTGCCCTGAATGCATCTTCCTGCCAAGTGGGCCCCCCAGGCATAATCTGATGCATCCGTTGTTAGTGTCTGCCTGGCTGGGGGTAATGCGAATGGCTGTCCCATGTTATGATTACAAGCCTTTGCCCACCATCGAAACTCCTGTTGCAAGCAGGGAATGAGAGTAATCATAGTTTCCAGGTTGTGGCAATGTTGAGTCCAAACACTTTTTAGGTACCATTGAAGTTTCCTCATATGCAGTCTTGCATATGGAATTAGTAGGATGCAGGATGCCATGAAGCCCAAAGCCTGCAGAATTTTTCTTGCAGATAACTGGGCCTTTGTTGCCAACATTTTGAAATAGGTAGTCAGTTGCCTTTGTTTGTCTGGTGTGAGATAAGCCATCTGGGCAGTTGTATTTAAGCTTGCATCTAGGAATATTATCTCTTGAGAGGGTACTAGTTTTGATTTCTTTTCATTGACTGTGTACCCTAGGCATGTTAGAAGTCTTTTTACAAACGCCAGATGCTGTAGAAGAATGTCCTTGTTCTCTGCTTGAATTAGACAGTCGTCCAAGTAAGGATATATTTGTATTCCTCTTTGTCTGCAGAATGCAATTACTGGTGCCAGGCACTTTGTAAAGACCCTGGGCGCAGTAGATAAGCCAAAGGGCAGTGCAGAGAATTGGTAATGCATTGAGCCAGCCTTGAATCTGAGGTATCTTCTGCATGATTGTCTGATTTTGACATGCAGGTATGCCTCTTTTAGGTCTAAAGTCACAAGCCAAGCATTCTTGCCCAGCATGGGCAGAAGCTGCTGCAAAGTCAACATCTTGAATTTTGGTATATCCAGGAATGTGTTCAGAATAGATAGGTCCAGTATTGGCCTCCAGGCCTTGTCCTTTCTGGGTATCAAGAACAGTCTTGAGTCAAATCCTTGTCCCTGCTCTTGCTCTGGTACTTGTTGAATGGCCCCCATGTCCATGAGGGATGAGACTTGTTTTTGTGCCTCTGCCCATTGATGTTTTGGCAGATCTGGCCAGCCATTTGCCTTTGGCAGGGTATGAAAATGGAACTTGTGTTGAGGTAGTAAAAGGAAATCCATGAGCCTCTTTTTAGATTCTGAAAAATCTTGGGTCTCCCAGTGGAAATGCTCCCTCATGGTATGTAAGGTTTCCCCAAAAGAATAGTCCTGTGGAGGAGAAGCTGAATGAATAGATTCTTCAGCATCAGAATCCTCATAGGAGAGAAGAGACTATTCCTGTTCAGAAGAGGAATCAGAAGAAATAGAAACCTGATCTGAAGATTCATAGTCAGTCTCTTGCCTAGGCCTCTTATCAGGAGGGGGATGGGAACCCCTGATCAAGGTAATCAAGTCTTCGGCCATTTTGAGCATCTGTTTTTTGGGCATAGAGGCCTGTCCACGTCGCTCTTGAGTTTGTTTCTTTGCTTTAGAAGGTGATTTAGCCTTTGTCTTTGAAGATGAAGTCGGTTTGATGTAAAGATGTTTAGGTCTGAATACACCCTCAGTAGCCGGTGTCTGCTCAGCGGCTCCGGACCCATCTGAGGGGAATAGTATCCGAGGCTCCAATACCTTGAGTTTCCAGCGGCATGGCCGACTCCACGTGGGAGTCGGTAGTGGCCTGCGACTCTAAAGTAGTGGGCGTCAAGGGGCTGCGAAAGCGCCTCACTGAGAACCGGCGAACCAGCAACTGGCTTAGAAGAAGCTTCGTCGTCGGTTTTGGGCCTCGGTTGTCTATCTCTCTCCTTTTTTGTGTGTTTTTTGTGAACTCCAGTAGTCAGATGGCTATCCGACGACATTTCTGGATAATTAAACCGGCGTCCAAAATAGTTTAAAGCAAAATTATACCGACGCTTAATAGTGCGTTGGTTAAATCTAGCACAAAACCGACAACCAGAAATGTTGTGATCAGGGCCTAGGCAAGGAATACAGTAAGGATGAAAGTCCTTATGAGGTATTTGCTTTCCACAAGAAATACAATTATTTACTTTTTCTGACATCGGTTTAGAGTAAGAAAAAAGTTTCCTCAATGGGGTACTTAGCTTTATTGAAGACTTCGGATCTGAAACTCGAACACGAAAATCTCAGGAGTCGGCCGACCGGCATTTGCGAACTGCTTCTGCTTTGGGCAACGCACGGCAAGAAAGACTAAAGAAAATGGCGTCGGCTGCTTCTTTTATACCCCTGACGACCTGACGTCAGGGAAGGGGCGACAGCAGCCGACGCAGGACCAAGGACTTTGGAATTCAGGCCGACTGAGGGCAACTTGCCAGCAGGATTACCCAAATGTAATGACTGCAACAGTGAAACACTAAGAACATCATGGTTTTCTGCAAATGAGATCAACCCTGCTGCTGCATTCTATTTGCATCCCCTTTCAACAAGTGCATTAGTTTCTTCGCCCTGATCCCTCTACAGGGTCAGTCACCAAGGGGTGCTTTAGTTCATGCTTGGCCCTCTGGTCTGCTTTACACTCCCCCCCCCAAATCCCTCTAGGCCCCAAATTTCTGCAGAAAGCATACAGGTTGAAGAGCAAAGTCATCCTCATTGCCCCGTCTGGCCTCATCAAGCCTAAGTCACCTTTCTTTGGTCTCATCTAATTTGCCCTCCAATTACTCTGGACCCAGCTCAGGATCTACTATCTCACCCATCAGGGCATACTCACCCGGATCTCCAAGGACTGAAATTAACTGTATGGTTTCTCCAATTCCAATGATAAGACATTCCACACTTTCATCCACAGTCCGAAAAATTTTGGTCTCTACTCATAAGTCTTCTACTAGGAAAATCTACAGGAGCAAGTGGCAGAGGTTTTGCTTTTGGGCCCAGAAATAATAGATCCTTCTACTGCTCCTATTCTGAAAGTTTTGGATTTTTGGCTTCCCCTTTTCAAAGTGGAGCCAATTACTCCACAGTGAAAGTCCAGCTTGCAGCTATTTCCAATTTTCATACTGGAGAAAATTCATCATCTCCGGCTTCATTTAAACTTTGCAAAATGTTTCTGAGAGGTACCTTCTTACTTAGCCCTTCAATCAAAGACCTCACTCTGCCATGGGACCTGACCATGGTTTTACAATTCCAAGTTCTTCCTCCTTTTGAACCTGCAGCTAAGGTGGATTTGAGGTTTCTCTCCTGGAAGACAGTTTTTTCTGGTGGCTATCACCTCAGCAAGAAGGGCTTCTGAATTACAAGACCTTTCCTGCAAACCCCCTTATCTAATCCTTCACAATGATAGGGTTACCCTACGTACTAATCTATCCTTTTTATCCAAAGTGGCTATGAAAAATAATATAAATCAATCAACCTTCCTGCTTTCTTTCCCACCTTTCAAATCAAAGAAGAGTATACACTCCATCTTCTGGATGTTCATAGGCAATTACATTTTTATTTGGACAGAACTAAGCCTTGTAGAAAATCAGAACAACTGTTTGTATCCTTTTCTGCCAAATGGTTGAGAGACTGTATATCCTTTGTGTACTCTTCTAAGAACATACCATTATCAGGCAAAATTAAGGTGTATTCTACAAGGTCTATGGCAACTTCTCAGGCCTTTTGGTCTAGTGTGTCAATTGATGATATTTGTGCAGCTGCAACCTGGTCAAATTTCAACACATTTGTTACTCGCTATAAGTTGGACATTATCACCAGGAACAGAACTGCCTTTGGCTCTGCAGTGCTCCATAATATACTTTCATGAGGGCCAACCTAGGGTTACTGTAGCTGGGGACTCTGTCCCACAGGTTGAGGAAGAATGATGGTGACAACATCAGATAAAGAAGTTATGTTCTTACCATAATGTTCAATCTGTGTTGTCACTGCATTCTTTCTCAATCTCCCCTCCTTCCTTCCCCCTATCCATGATTACGAGAGACCTGTTGGGATAATTACATAGTTCCTGGTTGAGCTCCTGATCCTTCTGCTTGAACCTATACTTAAGGATATCTATATTGTCCATCTTTGTATTATAATGTTGCTTCTGTGAGCACAAGGTTGCTGCAAACTTGATCTGAGACAGACTGTGTGAATGAGGCATTATGGGTAGGATGGCAGGAGCTTGAGCTTCTATCTCTCAGCTCTGAAAGTGGCTGGGTCGGATCAGAGACCCACAAGTTGAGGAAGAATGCAGTGACAGGTAAGAACATAACTTCTTTGTTAATTGCTATGGAAATGATTCTTTTGAGTCTGGCTACAGTATCTAAATTGCTTAGACATAGTATTGTCTTGACACACTTAATGCTGCTGGCAGCAAAAAAAAAAAAAAAAAAAAAAAAAAGCAACAACTGTAACTGAAGTAGTGATCATTGTAAAGGGAAGTGAGAAACAGGTGGTAGGATCTTTAGAAAAGCGTAGGACCAAATTTCATATAGTGTAATCTTCGGGATGAATACAAGCAGAATACTACTCAGGAGGAAAAGAGATTTAAGGGAATATGGTAATAATGTTTATTCCTCTTTCTTCTGGGGCTTTGGGAAAAAGACGGGAGTGAACGGCCTGATTCAAACATGGTTCTGTCACCACCTTAGGTATGTAAATAGTGCATAGTGACCCCGGTCTTTGTAAGAAGTAAAACACGGTTATTTGCACATTTAAGGCTTGTGAATCAAAAATTCTTCTAGCACACGAGGCAACCACCAAGTACACTATTTTCTACAAAGAAGATACTTGAGGGTCATGGAAGCAGATGGTTCAAAAGGTGCCAAGTTGAGTTTCTCTAATACACAGTTTAGGTTTCATGGTGAACTAATGTTCCCATTAGGTGATCTGAGAAAAAGTACCTTCTTCAGAGACTGCTCAACTAGCAACTAATCAAGAGTTCAAAGTGGGGTCTAGACACAAGGAAGCTGAAACAGATAAAACATGGTAAACAAAAAGGTACAAGAAAGCCTTGCTTTTTAAAGGCCTTACAAACAGTGGAGAACCAGAGGCACTTTTAATGGCATTTTGGTCCTGTTCTCTAGCAAGGCACCACAGGGACAAACTTTACACTTTGCTTGCTATGACATCCTTGTATTTGGTGTTCTAACCAATCCTATCATCCTTTGAAAATATATGCTTAGAAGGGATGAGTGGCAGATCATCCAAGCTGGAAGCCTTAGAATCCTTGTGCTGGTTTGTAGCAAGGACCCTTTTTTGAGTTAGTCCACTTGCTGAGGTAACTGTGGTGGTTCTGACCTTACTTAGACACAGCAGAGGAGAGAAGGTACAGTTGTGTACATAAACTTATCACAATAACAGATGTTCAAATGATCACTTGTGCATTAGCCTAAGCTATACAGGCTATATCCTGCATAGGATATAACAGCCCACCAGCTTCCAAAGCTTTAGGGAACCTTCCACCTGCTCCAACCATTAGTCAGCTCAAGCTCAGCTGACTAAAAAGACACGTTTGGCACCAAGCTCTTCAGAGCTTTCATGCTAACTGAGAGAAGGAGGCTAAGTCCTGAGAGAACATTGTTAGGAAAAGAAGAAATACATGTCCAGACACTGGCATAAAATCACAGCAAAAACAGGGGGTGAGGGAGCGACTACTGCAGAAGTGTTCATTTTGAACATCTACTGTTATGGTAAGTTTGTTTACACAACTGTACTATGTTCGTCTTCATATTGATCACTGCTGCAGTAGTCTAAGCTGCAATGGTAGATTACCATAGCCAAGAACAGCTGAGAGGAGGAAGGAAAGGGTCCAGGAGCTCCTGAAAAATGGTTCAAGCAAAGCTTGTCCTACACCTGGAGAAGGAATATAGATTACAGTGCTTTGTAAAAGTTTGAACAGAGGATCAAGTTGCTGCTTCTAGAATACTTGCAGAGTTCAACCCTTTCCAAAAAGCCATAGATGAAGTTATGGCCATTGTAGAGAGTTAGTCTTAACCCTGCCTGAAATAGTTTTCTTGTGGTGGAAATAACAAAAGGTATTGGCCTGAGAAAACCATCAAGAAATTGTCTGTTTTTATACAGGATGTCCCTTCATCTTACCTTTGTAAGAAATGAACAACTGATTTCAAAGTTCCGACAGATTTTGTTCCGTCAAGATTACTACTAGAGTTGTCTGTGGATATCCAAAGTATGGAGTATCCTTTCTCCCTCATTTTTAAGTTCTGTAAAGAAAACAGGGAGATGGGTGGTTTGGCTTAAAGTAAACCTGAATTCTACTTTAGGCATAAAAGAAGGATTAGTTCTCAAAGAAGCCCTGTCCCTGTGAAAGATGAGATAAAGTTGACCACCATAAGAACTTGCATATAAGATACTCCTCTTGTTGAGGTCAGTGCAATCAGCAAAAAGTACAGCTGTGTACACTTACCATAAATGTAGATGTTTGAGTGTATTCACTGTTGCAGTCATTACATTTGGGTTATCTGCCTGCAGGTAGCCCTCAGCCAGCCTGAATATCAAAGTCTTGGATTCCTGCATCGGATGTTGGCTCTTCTTCCATGACGTCAGGTAGTCATGGGTATAAAACATGCAGCCGACGCCATTACATCAGTTTTTCTTACCCTGGATTGTCAGGTGCCCCCATAATGGAAAGCAATTATATGTTAGATTACACCTCTAACAAAAAGCTAATACACCAGAAAGCTGAAATACACTAAACAAGAAGAAAAGTATAGCCAAGTGAAGTCAGGGGGCTGGAGGGAGGGTAACCAGGACTGCAACAGTGAATACACTCTAACATCTGCATTTATGGTAAGTGTACACAACTGTACTATGTTCTTCGTGTTTCACTGCTGCAGTCATTACATTTGGGTTGATTTCCACAGCTAAGGAAGGGAGGAAGTTAGACAGCATTAGGACCAGCTATTAAGCCCTGAAAAATTGCAGTGGCAAAACCAGCTCTGGATTTAGAAAAAAATAGGCATGTGGTAATGCTTGGTGAAGGTATGTACAGAGCTCCAGGTAGCAGCTTCTAGGATGTCCCTGGTAGAGACACCTCTGAGAAAGGCTGTAGAGGTAGATGCAAGCCCTGGTGGAATGTGATCTTATCTCCTGTGGGGTAGGTTTTCCTTGGTGCTTATAGCAGAAATTGATGTAATGGGCTATCCACTTAGAAATGGTTTGCTTTGAAATGGCCTTCCCCTCTGCCCCTGCAGCAAAGCCAACTAGCAGCTGTTCAGATTTTCTGAGAGGCTTAGTCCTGCCCAAATAAAATCTAAGTTGCCTGTGCACGTCCAAAGAGTGCAGTATGCATTCTCCTTTGTTTTGTGGATTTGGGAAAAAAGTAGGCAAATGAATGGACTGAAGGGCCACACTAGACACCACCTTGGGCATAAAGGAAGGATTGGTCCTGAGGGACACCCTGTCTGCATGGAAGATGATGAATGGCTCCACTGCCATGAGGGCCTGCAATTCAGATACTCTTCTTGCTGAAGTGATGGCTAGAAGGAAGGCTGTTTTCCAAGAAAGGAATTTCAACTCTGCAGTTGCAGCTGGCTCAAAAGGAGGTAGAGTGAGCTTTTCCAATACAAAGTTAAGGTCCCAGGGCAGGAGTAGGGGTTCTCCTGGGTGGTCTTAAATTTTTGGTCCCTCTGAGGAATTGATTTAGCAGGAGGTGAGAGAAGAGGGGTGGTTCAGTATTATAATGAGCTAAAATGGCAGAGGCATGAATTTTAATTGACGAGAAGGAAAGGCCCTTGTGGAGCATCTCCGTTAAGTACTGAAGAATATGCGGTAACCTGGGCACCGTTGTGCCCATCCCCTGAGTCTGGCTCCAGGAACAGTATCTTTTCCACTTTTCAGCACAGGATTTTCTAGTACCAGGCCTCCTTGTCACTAGAACGATATCTAGCTTCTGCTTACTGAGGGATGTTATTGGAGAGCTCAAGGAATTAGCCAGGCTGCAAGGTTCAGGGTTTGAAGTTGAGGGTATAGAATCTAGCCCTCCTGCTTGGACAGCAGAGAAGGGATCTGAGGCAGGTGCCAGGGTTCAAGCAGTGACATACTGCGCAAGAGGGGGGTACCAGTGTTGGCATGGCCAGTCTAGTGCAATCAGTATTGTCCTTGGTTTGTCCTGTTTGATCTTTAGCAGAACATTCGAGTGGAGAGGCAGAGGGGGAAAGGCATAAACTGAGAGGCTTTCCCAGATGAAGGACAGGGCATCCACTTTCCAAGCTTGACTGTGGGAAGCCCTTGTGCAGAATTTGTCCAATTTGTAGTTTTGAGGGGAGGCAAACAGGGCTATCTCTGGATTCCCCCATTTGTTTCTCAAAAGGTTGAATATCTTTGGTTCCAGTTTCCACCCATGTGGGTCCATGAGATTTCTGCTTAGGTCATCTGCCAGTGAATTTAGCTTGCCTGGCAGGAATTGAGCTTGTAGGTGCACTTGGTAGCTCAAGGCTGT
The DNA here is from genome assembly GCF_019279795.1 of Protopterus annectens. NCBI lineage: Eukaryota > Metazoa > Chordata > Ceratodontiformes > Protopteridae > Protopterus > Protopterus annectens. The sequence continues at coordinate 116,634,227 of NC_056727.1, read as the reverse complement.
GTTGCACAGAGCCATGGCTAGTCTGCAGAGAGGGTAGGAGTGGGTTCCCCCCTGCTTGTTTATGTACCACATAACATTGGTGCTATCTGTCTTTACCAATAATTGTCCTGGAAGAATGTGGTCCTTGAAGGCTCTCTGGGAATTCTGTACAGCTAACATTTCTTTTTGGATTGATATGCTGGTGCATCTGACTCGGGTTCCATTTGCCCTGAATGCACTGCCCTGCTAAGTGAGCCCCCCCATGCATAGTCTTATGTGTCTGTTGTTAGGGTTCGGGTGGCAGGGGGTAGAGTGAATGGGAGCCCCTTGTTGTGGCAGCAGGCCTCTGCCCACCAAAGGAATTCTGTCTTTATGCAAAGAACGATAGGAATCATTGATTCCAGGTCCTGAGAATGTTGACACCATAGGCTTTTTAGATACCACTGTAGTTTCCTCATATGCAGTCTTGCATATGGAATTAGTAGAATGCAAGAGGCCATGAACCCCAGGGCTTACAGTATTTTCCTTGCAGATAGCTGGGTCTTGATGGCCAGTAGTTTGAAGTAGGCTGTCAAATAAACTTGTTTCTCTGGTGTGAGGTAAGCCATCTGGGAAGTTGTGTTCAAGCTTGCTCCCGGGATACAATTTGTTGGCAGGGTACTAGATGAGATTTCTTTTCGTTTATGGTGTACCCCAGTGAGGTTAGAAGTTTCTTTACAAATGCCAGATGATTTAGTAGCATGTCCTGGCTTTCTGCCTGAATTAGAAAATCGACCAGGTATGGGTATATCTGAATATTTGTTTGCCTGCAAAATGCAATGACTGGAGCTAGGGACTTTGTGAATACCCTGGGCGCAGTAGATAAGTCAAAGGGAAGTGCAGAGAACTGACAGTGCATGGAGCCTGCTCTGAAGCCTAGGTATTTCCTGCAAGATTCCCTTATTGGAATGTGCAGGTAAGCTTCCTTTAAGTCTAGGTTTGCCAACCAGGCATCTTTGCCTAGCATAGGAAGCAGCTGTTGAAGTGTTAGCATTCTGAATTTTGGGATTACCAAAAAGGTGTTTAGAACAGAGAGGTCCAGGATAGGATGCCAGGAGCTGTCTTTTCTGGGTACCAGGAAAAGTCTTGAGTAAAAACCATGTCCCCATTCTTCTGCTGGGACAGTTTGAATAGCCCTGATATTTAGAAGAGAGAGAACCTGCTGTACATCCTCTGCCCTCTGGTTTGGGGGTAGGTCTGCCAAACGTTTGGGGTTGGTAAGGACTAGAAGTGGAATCTGTATCCTTGGAAAACTTTATTTAAAACCCATTTGTCCTGGGTAATGAGTTCCCAGTTTTTTGCATGCAGGCCAAACTTTACCCCTATGGGAGTAGGCAGTTGAGCAAGGCTTGGACGGTTTAAGGCTAAGTCATTGTGACATCTTTCCAGGTGTCTTACTACTTCCAGCTTTGGAAGTGGGAGCCCCCCCACTGCTTAGGCCTGTGAGTACCCTGAGACTGTAGCCTAGGTGGTTTGCTGTTCCTGGGTTTGGACTGAGAAGGCCTGGAAGAGACAGGAAAGGACCAATTCTTAGAAGGCCAATGCCTGCTAAATCTAGGAGGCAGTACTTGCAGGAAATCTTTAACAGTTTGCATAGATTTAGCTTTTTCCTCCATCTTTTTAAGGACTTCTTCTGTTTTGTTGCCCAACAGGCAGTCTTGGTTTAGGGGAGCATCTAGTAATTTAGCTTTAACATGATCTGGCAAATTTTCCTCCTTAAGCCAAGCATGCCTTCTAAGTACAGACCCAATGACAGCAGCCCTGCAAGATGCTTCTAAAGAGTCAAAACCACATTGCAAGGTATAGTTACCAACTTGTTCAGAGGAATGCATTAAATCCTGTAATTCTTTATTTTCAGCACAGTCAGGAATCAACATAATTTTCTGTTTAAGTAGCCCCATAATATGCTGCTGATACTTTAACATATGAAACTGGCAATTTAAGGCCCTAGTGGCCAAAGTAGCAGAAGTGTATACCTTCTTAGTCCATTTGTCCAAGGCCCTGGAATATCTCTCAGAGGGGGGTAGGGCTTTTGGCAGTAGTAGCCTTAATGCCTTTAGGACCTTGGGAAATGGTCTCTGAGTCCGCAGTAGGATTTTTGAAGAGGAACTTGTAAGAGTCAGGAACTCTGTAATACCTGTCAGGCTTCCTGGGAGATGGAGGTACAGTGTTTGGGGCCAGGCTAGATTCCAAGAAGGCATCATCTACAATGTTCAGGACAGGAGGGATAGCTAAAGGCCTGTGTTGAGGGAGGAGTAAGAATTCCCTAAGCCTCTTTTTGGAGTTAGAGTAATCCTGGCTTTCCCAACGGAAATGCTTACTAAGAGTGTGCAAGGTTTCACAAAAGGAAAAATCTTCTGGAGGGGAAGCAGAGAGAATGGAATCCACTGCATCAGAATCCTCAAAGGAAGATGAGGGCAAATCCTGGTAATCAGAAGAAATAGAAATTTCAGAATCCTGATCAGAAGAATCATAAGGAAAAACAGTTCTAGGTCTCTTAGGGGGTGAAGGCTGGCTTCCCCTAATTAAAGTAATAAAGTCTTCAGCCATTCTTATCATTTGATTTTTAGGCATATGGGCCTGACCATGTGATTTGGATGAGGGTTTTCTAGGCGTGGGTCGAGTCTTAGGCATTGAAGAAGAAGATGGCGTCAGTTTGAAATGCAAGTCAGTAGGCCTGAATACACACCGGCTCCGGACCCATCCAAGGTAGAAACTTCTGCATGTTCCATAGTCGAAGAAGCATCCCGCGGCATACCAGGCTCAGAATGGGTCTCAGTAGAGGCCTGCAAATCTGAAGTAGCGGGTATCAGGGGCTGCGAAAGCGCTTCACTGAGTACTGGCAAACAGGCGACTAGCTTAACGGAAGCATCATCGGCAGCTTTGGACCTATGCAGTCTGTCTTTATTCTTTACATTTTTTCAGAATGTCGGTAGTCAGATGGCTTACCAAAGCCATTTCTGGATAGTTAAACAGAGTACTAAAATAATTTGCTGCAAAAGAAACCGACTAAGAATAGTCCGGGGGTTGAATAAGGCACAAAACCGACAGTGAGGGATGTCATGGTCTGGGCCTAAGCAAGAAATGCAGTACGAATGAAAATCTTTATGAGGTATTTGCTTTTCACAGGTAATACAATTGTTAACTTTTACTGACATCGGATAAGAGCAAGAAAAAGAATCCCCAATGGGGTACTTAGCTTTTTTGAAGACTTCGGTTCTGAAACTCGAAAATGAAAATTTCAGGAGTCGGCCGACCGGCACTTGTGAACTGCTTCTGCTTCGGGCACCGAGCTGCAAGAAAGACTGATGAAATGGCATCGGCTGCATCTTTTATACCCCTGACGACCTGACGTCATGGAAGAAGAGACAGCATCCGATGCAGGAATCCAAGACTTTGATATTCAAGCCGGCTGAGGGCTACTTGCAGGCAGATAACCCAAATGTAATGACTGTAACAGTGAAACACGAAGAACATCTGCTTTCTATGTTAAGAACCTCATGTCAGCCATATGAGTTGGTTCAAATGGAGCAAATGTCAGCTTCTCTAACAAAAATTAAGATTCCTAGGAGGAACCACAGATTTTCTGGGAGACTTTTTTATGTAGCATCTCTTTCAGAAACAATTTTGCATGAGAATGCTTTGAAAGAGGGGATCCATAGGGAGACAAGCTGAAATGGCTGAAAAATTAACCTTGATAGAGAAGTAATAACTTTACTAATTAGGATAACTCCACACACAAATACCGTAAAACCAGAGAAATACTAGCCCTGAATGGGTGCTGGTTGTTTTGTCGCACCAACTAAAAAAATATTCCATTTGCATATATATGATTTTCTGGTAGCAGGCTTTCCTGCCTCCATCAGTACCTGCTGCACATCCACAGAATAAGGTGCCTAAAATGTACATGACCCTATCATCCAGGCAGTCAGTTTTAGTTTCGGATCAGGATGCATCAAGCACTTCTGTTCTTGTGTGAGCAAATCCAGTCTGCCAGGAAGCTTGTATTAACTGACCCTGGCCAATTCCAAAAGAAAGGAGAACCACTGCTGCCTGGGCCACAAGGGAGTCACTACAATACCCTTTGGGGATTCCTTCTAAATCAGTGGAGAGGGTGGAAAAGCAAACAGGAACATTCCTGTTCAAGGAAACGAAAAAGCATATGTCTTCTATGCTTTCTTGCATGGCGTCCTAGAACAGAATTTTGTCACTTGATTGTTTAGTGGGGGCAAAAAGGTCTACGTGAGGAATTCCCCACAGATGGATCAAATCCTGGAAGACACCTTAATCCAATTTCCATTTCATGAGAGTCTGCCTTTGTCCAGTTCTGCTTGTCTATCACAGAATGTTGCTCTGAGAGAATGTGCTGTAATGCTATACCCCATGTTAACATTGCTAGTATACAAAGAGGGTATGACCTGGTTAACCCTTGTTTGTTTATATTTACCACATAGTACAGTTGTATAAAATCTTACCATAATGGTAGATGTTCTTCTCTTCACTGTTGCAGTATTCATAACATGAGGAATCATGTTCTGGGGACAACATATGGTTCAAAGAGTTGACCGTCTTTATAAGAGCATCTTTTTTATGTTTATGTGCTTTGTCTTTCCTGTCCCACAGACCTTGCTATTTTATTCCCCTTGACATCACTCTCCACCAGGTAATTTCACTTCACAAATCTTAGAAATGTAACTTGCAGCTATCAATTTGGGGCAACTGTTCACTTGTGGAAGGTTAAACTTTATATTTTGAAGCTGTACATAGTTTTGTGTGTTTGTTCCAAGTTAATAAGAGATGGGGTGTTTTGTATATCTTTTTTTTGTTTGATGGTTTTCATTAAAACAAATAGTCCTGAAAAAATGTGAGATAGATTCAAATGGAGACGAGAAGAAATGTATTTATTTATTTATTTTATTTTATATTTGTTGACCGGGCTAGTCCAACTGGATATATGTCCATTTTCAGTGGAGGCCCGGGGAGAAAAGCTCCAACAAATAAAAAAAAAAACAAACAAAAAAAAAAAACAGTATCATTTATAATATGAGACATTTACAAATACAGCTAAATCTACAAATACTCATCTCATTCATTACATTTTGTTGCATTTCTGTAAACAGAATCATGGTACATTTCAGCTATGGTTAGCCATTCAAAAAAATTCCCTAATAAAAATTTAATATAAGAGAATACTCTCTTTGTAGTTAACAGAAACGTAGGTAGTTGTATACACTCTCTTAGTAATTAACAGAAAAGTAACTGGTTTATATGGTATGGAGATAAATACTTTGAGAAAATAGAGGTAGTTAGTCAGGGTTAGAACAAGGGCATAGCCACTGTGATTTAAGGTATGGCTTCAATTTGCTTTTAAATAATGTCGTAGAGGCAATGGTGGTTAGGTCTTTTGGGAGGGAGTTCCAGGTTTTCCCCACTGTATTGGTGAACAAGGAGTCACCAGCCAAGTTGTTAGCTTTACCTATTTGTACAAGTAGTTTATTTGATGAGTGTAGGGTCTTGAGGTTGTTATAGGGGCTGATTAGGTTAGTAAGTATTGGTGTGTTAGGTTGGTACAGGATCTTGTGGGCAACTGTTAACTGGTTAAATAGTATTGTATTTGGCAGTTCTACCCATCCTAGGTTCATAGGCTGATACTAAGCTATCTGCCCTAGGGTATTTACAAGCCTAGCCAGAGTGCGTTTGGCTTTCGCCACCCTTCTTAGATTAGTTGACTGTGCCTCTGTATAGTAGGTCACAGAAGATAGCCCATTTAAGGTTAGTTTACCGTGCCTCTGTCTAGCAGTGACACAGAAGAGATGCCAGGGGTAAATTTACGATCTCTCATCCAAACACTAAGGTTAGTTTACCGTGCTTCTGTCTAGCAGTGACACAGAAGAGATCCCAGGGGTAAATTTACGATCTCCCATCCAAACTTCAAGATTCTTCTTGAAGAGGGTCATTGACTTTAAGATTATCACAATGATGGGCTCTGAAGGCAGACCCAGTTGCAAATCTGGCAACATTATTGTAGGAGATAGCTAGCTTGTTCATGTTGTTTTTACATAGTTTTGTATATATAGACGAGGCCTAGAGAAGGGTAGAGATTAAGTGGGTACGGGCAATGGTGGTCCTGGCTAGTGGAGTCAAAAAGGATTTAATCCTGTATAGGGATCCTATTTTTTTGTTGACTGTTTTTATAGTACTATTAATATGGGAATCAAAGGTACGGTTGTTGTCAATTAGAACCCCAAGAAGTTTAGTACTACAATCAGGAGATATAATTGCCATTGCTAGATGTGACAGTAAAATTAAGTGGGGAGGCCCTACGGGTGGGAATAATTAGCAACAGTTTTGTATTTTTGGGATTCAGAATGAGGCAACAATGTAGAAGCCATTTCTCGAGTGTTAAACACATTTTGGGTTATGGACTGTAGGACAGATGGTGAGGTGGCAGAGCATATTAACATGGAATCATCCATGTATTGGCTACAAGCAGCTTGAGGTATAACAGAATACAGGTCATTTATAAAAATAGAGAATAGGAGGGGGCCCTAATATGGAGCCTTGAGGGACACCAATGGCAACTGGGAGGTGGGAGGATAAATAGTTCTCCCATAGGACAGCCTGCTGCCTGTTGTCTAGGTATGATTGGAACCACTGAATAGCCAGAGTGTCTAGAGACAGGTTTTTGAGAATATTAATGAGTAAGTGGTGGTTAACCATATCGTGAGAATATTAATGAGTAAGTGGTGGTTAACCATATTGTGAGAATATTAATGAGTAAGTGGTGGTTAACCATATCGTGAGAATATTAATGAGTAAGTGGTGGGTAACCATATTGTGAGAATATTAATGAGTAAGTGGTGGTTAACCATATCGTGAGAATATTAATGAGTAAGTGGTGGTTAACCATATCGTGAGAATATTAATGAGTAAGTGGTGGTTAACCATATTGTGGGAATATTAATGAGTAAGTGGTGGTTAACCATATCGTGGGAATATTAATGAGTAAGTGGTGGTTAACCATATATTGAGAATATTAATGAGTAAGTGGTGGTTAACCATATCGTGAGAATATTAATGAGTAAGTGGTGGGTAACCATATTGTGAGAATATTAATGAGTAAGTGGTGGTTAACCATATTGTGAGCATATTAATGAGTAAGTGGTGGTTAACCATATCGAAGGCTTTCAAAAGAGCAATGAAGAGGGCTGAGGATAAAGTGTTGTTGTTGCGATTCTTATTAATACAGTCTGTGAAAGATAAAAGAGCAAAGGTGATGCTATGAAATGGTCTAAACCATGTTGACAGATGGCTAGTAAGTTGTTTTCTATTCGGTGGTTTAACAGCTGCTTATGAATGCATTTCTCCATAATCTTTGCCAGTGGGGATAATATGGCTATAGGTCTATAATTTGATAATTCGTTGGAGTTACCACCCTTATGCAAGGGGATAATGTGTGATATTTTCCAGAGTAATGGGATAGTTCCTTCAGTAATAGTTCTATTAATCAGGATGGAAACTGGGAAGGCTATGGCTTTTGCAGCTTTTTGAAGATATTCTGTGGGTAATAGGTCTGCAAAGAGGGTGGTAGGTTTAAGATTATGTAAAAGGGTGCAGACAAGGGATGTAGGGACAGGTTGAAAGTGAAATGATGGGGGTGCATTAATGATGGAGTTGTTGATGATGATGTATCTCAGGGGATAGCTGCTTGGCAAGAGATTGAATGGTCTCTGTGAAAAAAAAGTGTTAAAGGTATTGGCTATTTCATTGGGATTGTCATGATCAGAGCCTAAAGGGACAGGTGTGACTGAATGACCTGGGTGTAAGAGTTTATTAATGCCTGACCAAAATTTTTGTGGTTTATTTTGGTGGGTTTGTTGTAGCTCAAAGTAAAAATTCCTTTTGTCGAACAATATGGCTTTTTTTGTTTCATTTCTAAGCTGTCTAAACTTTAATTGATCTACAGGGCTTTTAGTAGAACGCCAGTTTGCCCACAGTTTATTTCTAAGGAGGATTTTTTGTTTGGTAGTTTTTGAGAGCCACGGGGCTGGTTTAGTCCTGGCTCTAATTGTATGTGTTGGGGGGTGGTAGTCTAAAATAGCTAAGAATTTTGAATTAAAGTATTTTACTGCTTCCTCTAGAGGTAGGTTTTTCAGGGGTGACCAATCACATGCCAGAAGTTCTTTTTGGTCCTTATTGTCCTGTAGGCCATTGGGTTTGAAATGTCACTCTTATATCTGATTATGAAGGTCAGTGAATGGTCGCTTATATCTTCGTGGAGGGGTCCTACTTTGTAAGTTTGGTGGTGACTGTTTATGAGAATCCAATCTAAGGTGCCTTGCCATTAAGTTTATTGGTCCTTGTAGGGGACGTAATGGTTTGGGTAAAACTATATAGGTTAATATGAGTAGGTGGCTGTTCTGAAGAACAGCTCTTCCAGTTGATATTAAAGTCGCCAAGCACTATGGTTTCTTGAGGGTAGGTATTAGATAGCCAACTAAGGATATCCTCTAGGGTGCTAGAGTTATTACCTGGGGAAGATAAACACAGATGATGTAGATGGATTTACGTTTAAGCTGCAGTTTGGAAATAAGGATTTCAGCCTTATTTATTAGTGGAGGTTGAGATCTATAGGGGTCACCTGTAGGCCCGATTTATATAGAATAGCTACTCCACCATCCACCACCCTTCTTAGCTTTACGGTCTAGTCTCAAGATATTGTAGTCGGGTGGAATAATCTCATTATCTTGTGTTGCATTTTTGAGCCAAGTTTCATTAAGACATAGGATGTCAAATGAATGTACACCCATGAATGCATGTAGGTGGGCAACTTTATTATTTATGCTCCGTACATTGAGCTGAGCTATCAAGAGTGAGTTAGAGGGTCTTGCTAGCAATTGTGTGTTAACAGGGTTTGGGGTGTGGGGCAATGAAGTAGTGGCAGAGGTTGGTCCAGGGTTTGGGTGGATATCACCATCTATTAAGTGGTGAAATTGTACTCTCATTGTCAGTTTTAAGAGTCTACATGATTACAAAGATCACTCTGCCAAACATTAATATGTCCACAAAACCTGGAAATGTTGGTGTTGTGTCTTTCGGCTTTTCCTGGTTAGGTGTCGCCACAGCGGAACTCCAGTCCGCTAATGATTGGTAGTTGATTTTTGCATGCTGGGTTACCAGCCCTGACGCACAACCTTCAATGAAGGTACGCCCATTCACACATGTCTCCAGGCAGAAGACGCTCTAGCTGAGAATCAAACCGGACAGCGTCTTACTGTCAGGCGACAACGCTACCGCAGCACCACTACCGCGATACCCACAAAACATTACCTTTTTTTTTTTTTTTTTTGAATGTTTATTTCCACAAAACCTGGAAATACACATTAAAAAAAAAAAGGTAATGTACAACAGGTGGGAACAATATGGCTATGCTGTCCATATTATCCTGAAACATGAATGGCCTTACAGGTATAGATAAAAAGGAAAGAGAATTAAAAAAAAAAAACCTTTATTGAATTATCACTTGTGACATAGGCACATTTACATTTATATAAAAGTAACCAAACTGCATTAACAAGTTAAAATTAACAAACATTATGCTTCACATTTATTTATATATCATATAACCTAAGCAACATTACATAAATTAAAAAAGGGGCAGGAATTGAATAAACAAGAACCATCTTTATTAAACCATCAATTACAATATAAGCAATCATACATCTATATAAATGAAAAACCACATCAACACAATCCAAGTTGCAAGCATTTTACATCACAAACTACACTGACACTCCCAATTGCAAACATTAAAGGAAAGAGTACTGAAGTATATTAAGAAATACAGAATGCAGTTTTATTGACATGGATTGCAAGATACCATCAGTCAAAATGGTTTTAGTATCTTTAGTTTTATACACAGGTCAGGCATATTTTTATCCAACAGAGAAGAAGTTGTGAATAGCAATTAATAAAGAGTTGAAGGATTTTACCTGGGAGAGGAAGATGGCAAGCCTCATGTGGGTAAGCTGATTCTTCCAATAGAACAAGGTGGTTTGGGATTACCTGATTTGAAGTGGTATTTAAGAGCTACACAATTATGGCTCCTATACATAGCACAAGCAGAAAGCTATAACTTAAAGTAGAAAGGGACGATAATGAAATGGGCGGGGGGGGGCAAGAAACAAGGATTTTGGATGCAGATCCTTAAGGAGAAGGACAATAACCATACAGAATATTATATTAATAAAGTAGCAGAAAACATTCTAAGAACTAAGCCAACAGGGGAATGGAGAAAGGAGATTCTGCCGATAGTGATAGGGGGCTGGAATTTATTGCTGAAAACTGGCAAAGGCACCAAGGTATTGGTAGTAAATAATTAGAGAAAGAAAGGTATTAGAATGGAGAGAGGACAATAATTTATTTGGACTGCAGACTTGAGACTGTCTTCCCTAAAACTGATTGATATTGGAGTATAGGCAAAGAGAAAGAAATGGGGGATCCTAAGCGAAAGACCTGCACTGATACAGTTCTTAGTAGAATCTAGAACAGAAGATGCTGATGAAAAAAGTATAATTAGTACAGCATATAAAATATTGCAAGATAATTATAAGAGGAGGTTAGAAAAGATTGGGAAGAGAGACTGGAAAAGCATTTAAGAAGAAAATGATGGGAAGATAAATGTATGGCTCCCAAGTATGCACTCATGCCCAGAAGGTTTAGGTTCTTCGCTTGGAAGTGTTTGCATTGGTATTTTTATACCCCACATTGACTTCATATACATTTTCCTCAGGTAGATAGCAAATGTTGGAGACATGCTGGAGAAGAAAGGGGTAGCTGGGAAAAAAAAGTTATGTACCTAACATAACATTCCATGTTAGTTGTCTTCATCTCGCCTTCCTTCTTGCTGGTTGGGATCGCAGCAGATCCTCGGCTCCGACTCGGCTATCTTCAATAGTTCGAGAGCTGTTTACTGGCTCGAGGCTACCCCTTATCCCATAATGCCTAGCGATAGCTACCCAGATCTCGTTTGAAATAGCTAACTCCAGACATAACATAATAACCAGTCAAGAATCAGTTGACTATACCCGCCAAATTCTCTAAGTCAATAGAGGAGGAAAGAGAACACACAGCCAGTGAAACAGAAAAAAACTCCTCTCGATCCACTAGGCCAGGGGGATGATGGGTGGGACGCGAGAAGGAAGGCGAGATGAAGACAACGAACATGGAACGTTATGGTAGCTACATAACTTCTTTATGTTAAGTTGTCTATCTCGCCTTCATTCTTGCTGGTTGGGACAGCGTCCCTAGCACCTAAAATCCTGGGTGGCTCAGTGGAACAGACTCTTCAGAACAGTGGAACCAAAGTCAGCTCTGCTCCTGGAGACCATATCCAACTTGTAATGAGAAATAAAACTATGGGGGTTTGCCCACGTGGCAGCTGCACAGATGGAGTCCATTGGCAACCTAGACTGGAAGGCTACAGAGGTGGCCAAGGCCCTAGTAGAATGACCCTTCGGTTTAATAGGCAACTGTTTGTTTCTTAACTGATGAATGAAAGAAATAGTGCGTGACAGCCATCTAGACAAGGTTACCTTGGAAACTGAGAGACGGTGTTTGCCCAAAGCATTAGAGAGGAATAGTTGGTCCGACTTCCTTACTTCTTTAGTTCTGTGCAGGTAAAAACGCAATTGCCTGTGAACGTCCAATTGGTGCAGTTTGTACTCTGCCTTGTTGGTATGATTAGGGAAAAACACAGCAAGATCTATAGATTGGTTTAAATTATTTTCTGAGCAGACTTTAGGGAGAAACGAAGGATTAGTCCTGAGAGCAACTCTGTCCTTATGAAAAACCAAGTATGGAGGATGAACACACAACGCCTGAAGTTCGGAGACACATCTGGCTGAAGTAATAGCTACCACAAAGAGTGTCTTCCAAGACAGAAACTTGATAGAGCAGGAAGCTGCTGGTTCAAAAGGGGGCAGAATTAAGGAGGTTAGGACTAAATTAAGGTCCCAGGGAGGAGGGGGATCCCTCACTGGAGGCCTAAGAAGAGTTGTGCCTCTCAAAAAAGTTTTACAGAGCTTATGAGACATAATGTTAGAGTTCGAAAAACTAACATGAAAGTTATAAATGGCCGCCATTTGTACCCTGATCGTAGAAGAAGCGGACCCGGAGTGAAACAGTTGAGCTAGGAATTCCAGGAATTCGTGGACTGGGGTAGAAAAGGGATCCACATTCCTAGCCTTTGCCCAACAAGAAAAATGTTTCCATTTGCTAGCATAAGTTTTCCTCGTAGACTTGTGAGAGGAGACGATAATGTCACGGACTGCTGGGGAAATGCTGGGAAGCCTGGCTAAGGTTGGAAGTGGAGCAACCAAGCTGTGAGCTGGAGAGTTTTGAGGGATTGATGCAACCCGCCTGACTGATGAACCAGGAGGTCTGGAATTGGGTCCAGAGTCCAGGGTTGCTCGAGAAGGTAACGGCGCAGGAACGGGAACCATATCTGTCGAGGCCAGTAGGGAGCAATGAGGATCATTTTGCAACCCAACGATATTGCTTTCTGTATAAGTTTGGGTATCAGGGGGAAAGGAGGAAAGGCATAAAGAAGTCCCTGGGGTCAATCGTGGACTAGAGCGTCTCTGGGTACGTGACCCGGAAGTGGAAGAAGGGACAAGTAGTTGCTGCATTTGGTGTTGAAGGGGGTGGCAAAGGGATCGCAGCAAAGTTGTCCCCATTTGCGAAAAACAAGATTTGCAACTTCCTGATTCAGAGACCACTCGTGAGGCATGAGAATAGCTCTGCTGAGCCTGTCCGCTATGACGTTGGATCTCCCGGGGATGTGCGTCGCAATCAGAAAACGTTGGGAGGAAATCGTCCACTGCCAAAATCTGAGTGCTTCTCGACAAAGGGGGTAGGACCTGGTTCCGCCCTGCTTGTTGATGTACCATACCACTGACATGTTGTCCGTTTGAATAGCAATGGTCCCAGAAGGAAGAGAGTCTTGAAGGGGGCTTGCAACGCCAGGAGTATGGCTCTCATATCCAGGACATTTATGTGCAGATGGTACTCGTGAGGTTGCCACGTGCCTTGGACTGTCCTGTCCAGATAATGCCCACCCACCCTATCAGGGAGGCGTCTGTCGTCACTGTGGCCACCGGAGGGGGTTGTATAAAAGGTCTGCCCTGAGTAACTAGTGGGGAGTCCATCCACCAAGAAAGATGCCTTTTGCATGCATCTGTGATCATGATCATGTAAGTCATGGGTAGCTCTTGGAAAGATCACTGCGTAAACAGAAGCCACTGAAGAATTCTCATATGAAAGCGCGCCAGTGGGATTAGGAGAATGGCTGCTCCCATGGAACCCAGAGTTTGAAGGATGTACCTGACTTGGAGCCTTTTGTTCTGCATCAAAACATGTACCTGCTGACGGATTGCGGACACCCTTTCTAGTGGTAGCCTTGCAAACATATCTTTTGTGTCTAAGTCTGCTCCTGTAAGTGATAGATTGACAGGGCAACAAGGCAGATTTTTCGAAATTTATTGTAATGCCGAGCTGGGAGCAGATTGTGATTGTGTAGTCCCGTGCTTGTATGAGTTGATGCCTGGTGGTAGCAGTAAGGAGCCAGTCGTCTAGATATGGAAACACCTGGAATCCTTGACGCCTCAGGTGAGCCGTGACCACTGCCATACATTTGGTGAACACCCTGGGGGCTGTGGTGAGACCAAAGGGCATAGCTCTGAACTGATAATGACTGGCCCCCAGCCAAATGAAGATATCTCCTGGAGTTCCTGTCCATCTTTATATGGTAGTATGCGTCCTGAAGATCTAGCGAGCATATCCAATTGTCCTGACCCAGAAAGGGTAGAATGGACTGTAACGTGACCATCCGAAACTTTGTTCTTTGCACAGATCTGTTTAGTCTGCTGAGATCCAGAATCGGTCTCCAGTCCCCTGTCTTTTTTTGGTACTAAAAAGAACCTTGAGTAAGTTCCGGATCCATGCTGGTCTGCCGGGACTTCCTGGATGGCTCTTTTTTCTAGCAGTTTTGAAACTTCTATTACTGCTTGCTCCTCCAGATTGGGTGGAACATCTGGAAGGGTCTTCCTTGACTGTAAAGGGGGTTGATGGAAGGGAATTTTGTAACCTCCGGATATAACGGACCGTACCCATCTGTCTTGTGTTAAACTTTACCAGGCTTTTGGGTACAGCGAAAGTCTTCCCCTGACTCCTCCAGAGTTGAGCAGCCAGGCAACCCTTCAGGGATGCTGGAAGGGCTTATCAGAGAAGGATTCTCTGTTACCCTGGTTCTGCGGACCCCCTCTGCCACGAGGGCGGCGTCTATTATTATTGCTTCCCCCTCTGCCTCTGGAGGAAAAATCGCTATGTCTGTCAGGCAAGGCTCCCTGACATTTACAGAACCACATCTTCCCACTCTTCTGACCCTTGGGGTAAGGTCTAGAGGGAGTGGAAAAACGGACTCCCATGGCAGAGAGAGTCTTGCCTTCTTGCTCACACCTAGTCAAAGTGTCTTTCACCTGTGATCCAAAAAGAAAGGAACCATCAAAGGGAGTGTTGGTGAAGGACGCTCGAAAGGGCTCCACAAAGTTACATAGCCGCATCCACGCATGCCTCCTAAGGGCCACCCCGGTACCAGTGGCTCTACTCGCCCCATCGCCTGCATAGGAAATGAGCCTCATGGAGGAGTTAACAGAATTAAGCGTTGCTAGCTGGGAAGCTACCTTGGCTTGTGCTCCCTCAGCTGTTCTATCTTGGAGGGATCTCCGAGCTCTTTAAGGAGATCCCTCTGAAGTCGGGTAAAATGACACAGGTAGTTCAGTGACCTCATAGAGAAGATCGCTGAAGCGAACATTCGCTTCCCATATCTATCCATCGTCCTAGACTCCTTGTTAGGGGGATGGGCAGACAAAGAGGTGTTTGCTAACTCTTTTTTGGTGGCTGCTGCTACCACCATAGCATCAACAGGGACACCTTTCGAAAGGAACTGCTTATCCTGGAGTGCTGTAATGAATTTAGTAGGTCTCCTCGGAGTTGGTTCTACTGTATCCGGAGCTGACCAAGCCTTTCGAGCCACCACTGTCATAAGTGGATCGAAAGGCGGAGACACCCAGGAGGTGGAAGGTCGGGAACCGAAGGCATCCATAAATACAGACTCATCCTCAGAAGGGGCTAGGGGATTCCAGTTCCCCCTCTGCTTAAGCATTTCTAAGATGTCTGAGAAGGAAACATCTTCAGAGGGGGATCTCGGGGACCTTTCCGAATCATCTAAGTCTGTATCAGAAGTGACAGACTTGGGGGAGTCAATGTGCATCCTCTTACACTTTTTTTTCCGAGGGGGCTCTTCTGAGTCATCAGGAGAGAAGGAAAAACCAATGGGGTGCCTTGGAGCATCGTTTCCGTATGCTTAGGGTCTGGAGGAGGGGCAGAGGTTGGCACAGGCACTACAGGGGATGGAGCCGGTGGGGCTGATAGTGGAGCTGACTCAGGGGACAGCACACTCCGTACGACATCGGAGGCATCCCTGCCAAGATGCAGAGGAAGCTCCAGTTCCGAAGAAATAGGAATCTTTCTCCGCACCGAGAGAGATGGCTCCGAGGCCGAAGTAGGAGCCAAGCTCACCTGCGCTGATGTTCCGAGAGGGAGAACGGGTTCGGACAAGGGTCCGATACCACTCACCCCCTCTGAGCCGATGAGGGAGTCCCAGCGCCCAGATCCCTCAATGGAAGGCACCACCGAGGGAATCGGAGCAGATGTCGGAACCGAAGGAGATAGAGTTATCAGAGCAGACGGTTCCACTAATCGAACCCCAACGAACTCCGGCTCCGAACACATTGGAGTCGGAGGAGGAACATCGAGAGAAGTGGATGGAGCCGATACCTGTTGAGGAGGGATGGACAACAATTTGGCTAGTGCCTGCGAATTTAGCAACCTACTGACCACTCTCTCCACATCATGATCCGACAGTCTAGATGATCGAGAGGAGTGAGAGGATCGGTGACTACGCTTGCTCTGAAGTAAAGGAGACAGAGGTGCCGAATGCACTGACTCTAGTGAAGGGGACCTCAGCCTCTTGTGGGTCCGCGACGGCTTCGAAGCCTCTGATGGAGCCGACGGGGAGATTGTCTTGTCGGTGCCAGCCAGAACCAACATAGAAGGTAAATCCTGAACCAAAGATGGCTCTGAACTTGGAGCCGATGGCTTAGTGGATTTAGGGGATTTCACAGGCTGTGAGCTCTTGGCCGGTGAATCCTGGGGTTTTAAAAGACCCCTAAGAATAAGCTTATTCTTACGCTCCTGCAGAACTCTTGCATTAAAGGTATGGCAAATAGAACAAGAGTCCTGCAGGTGCACAGCGCCTAGCAATAGACGCAAGAAGTGTGCCCATCTGTCAGAGACATTTTCTGACAGCATGAGTCACACTTCTTGAACCCAGAAACCTTGGATTCCTTTGACATTCTTAACAGTAGAAGGAAAAAACAATTACAACAGTAATAACATAAGCAAATTACACTTATTAGAAAGACTATAGCTAAGGTTTTTTTTTTTTTTTTTTTAAAGATAATAGGAAAACCTCTAACTTAAACGGCTAGCCTACAAGAATAAAGTAGAAGGAAAGCCTCTAACTTGTACGGCTAACCTGACAAGAAAAGGTAGGGGGGAGGGGTGGGAGAGAACTCTCTAAGTTAAACAAGTTCTACAAAAAAGGGAGGGATACTATAAGCTAAACAATTATCTATCACAAAGACAAAACTATCGCCAATAGTAAAAAGCTAGAAAAGTTAAATTCTAGTGAAAAAGTTACAAAAAAAACCTCTATACAAGCCTGAGACAGAAAAAACGACACCTCACAGCTGAAGCGGCAAACGAGATCTGGGTAGCTATTGCTAGGCATTATGGGATAAGGGGTAGCCTCGAGCCAGTAAACAGCTCTTGAGCTATTGAAGATGGCCGAGTTGGAGCTGAGGATCCGCTCCGATCCCAGCCAGCAAGAACGAAGGCAAGATAGACAACTTAACATTATATGTTCTAGGAGTTTAATGAGGTGGCAGATTTCAAAAATTCCCTACAGAGTACATCAAAAACACTGGGTGGGCAAATTGCTGTTAATTAAGGAAATGACTCTTTTGAGCTGGGATACATGATCTGAGTTGCCTATACATAGTGAAGCCTCATTTAGTTTAATTCTGTTGGCTGCCAAAAAGCAGTTACTAGAAAATGAAAACCATACTCCAACTGTATTTCAGGTACTGAATATTATAAAAGAGATTCAAGAACTGAAAGAGGGATCTTTAAAAAAGGGAAGGAGCAAATTCCATAGAGGCAAATGGAAACTGTGGAAACAATACATGCATAATAATTTTCAGGAGAAGGAGGCATCAGGTTTTAGGGAAGGCAGGAATTCAGCATTCTTTGTAATGCTAAACTGATGATAGTATCAAAGAAAATATATGTGATGTATATTGGTTTTAAATGGTAAAATGCTTTTTTTCTGTTAATGCATGTTTGCCTATGTTTTCCTAAACCATACTTCTAGACTCTCTCTTGCTAATGCCTACCTACTTCCCACCCTACTCTGTGCCTCTCCCATACTAACCAACTTACAATCCACCCTGAAAACCGAACTGGAACTCTGCTACAATAAATTGCCAGATTTGCTGCTAATCAATCCTATAAACTCTCAGCACGGTCTATCTCTAAAAACCTTAAAATGACTTGAGGTGCCACATAATTTTCTGCTCCTTACTCATTACATACTAAATAAACCTATATCCTCCTGACCAGCTGTCTCATCGAACATTACTCTGTATACCCTCAACCACTCTCTCTCTCTCTCTCTCTGGAGCTCTGACCAAATTCTCTTGGAAATCTACAAACCTAAAAGATCCATGGTGCATACCCTACACAGCTACACAGTGGCCCTGGCCTGGAAAAAAAAAATCCTTTACCTATAAGAGCCATCCCAAATAGTCACAAATTTAAAAGGTCACTAAGAGAAAGACTCCTTAATGCCTGGCACTGTTCCTGCCTAGGATCTCAGCAATCCACTCCTGTCCCAACTCTGCCTAGTATTTTAATAATCCATATCTCTATCCTGCCTAGTATTCTCAGCAATCCACCTCTTCTCCTTCCCCAACTCTGCCTAGTACTTCAGTAATCCACATCACAAACCTGCCTACCTTTGCCAATAACCGTTTTCTCTTCCCCTCCTACAACCTACCAATTTGCTACCCCCTCCTTCCGTCTCCTCACTTCCACTATCCTGATGGCTTCATTTTTCCTTTTCCTTCTCCTTAATTTGTCTCCCCTTCCACTAATCATACCCACTCATATACAACTCCATCCTCAGCTCCTGCTCTCTCTAATACCCTTCACCTTTTTTACCCTTTCTGCATTATTCCTCAAATAATATAACCAGTCTAATTTGCCTCATATATGTTCACTCTTTGTTTCACCTAATTTTTTGAAGTTAGAAGTCTTATTTATGTAAGTAAAATCTCTCTGACCACAACCTAATTTGTTTTATACAATTATTTCATGTCTCATGGTTTTTCCTAGTTACCTGGTGCAAAATTTTAACTCTGCTTTTGTTAACTTCATGTGTTAGTTTATTTTTTCTGTACTTCATATTAATGTCTCATGTCTTGGAGCTTTTCTTCCCAGGCCTCCTCTGAAAAAGGGTATTTGCCCAGTTGGACATTTTCCCTGTTAACAATGTCAACATTTTTATTTTATTTATTTCTTTTACATTTGTTAACCGGGAGAGTCCAGCTGGTGGATATATGTCCATTTTCAGTAGAGGCCCAGGGAGAAAAGCTCCAGAGCAATAAAATCATTAACAAGAGAAAGACATGTTAACCAAAAGGTTTAATAAACAATATACAGAGTACACAATCTTTATACTTCTTATAGAAGTATAGTACATATAAGATAGTGAGTTAACCACAGAGTGTATTTGCTAACATTCACAGGCTACATTAATAGATACATGTTATAGAGGTGTTTAACAGCAAGTACAGCAGGAAGATAGAGTAGATAACTTCATAACATTTCTACACATGAGAGACATGCTATGTCCTTTAGGTTTCTTTACAGTGTTCAGTGATTCTATTACCCCAGGCAGACATTACAAAAGCAGTAGATAAGCTGTTACTCTAGTTGCTGGAAACAGACACATATGAGTTACTTTCCAGGGGTAGTACAGGTACATAATCTGTGATTCAGGAAGTGTGCTTTGAGTAGATTTTTGAATTGGGTGGTGGAGTTGTTATTTATTATGTGGGCTGGAAAGGAGTTCCAGATTTTAGAGATGAAGTGGCTATAAACAGATCTACCTGCCTCATTGTTGAAGTTTGTTACCTTAAGGAGGTGTTGGGTACTTGATCTCAGGAATCTGGTAGTGGTGTAAGGAGTAGTTGCTGCAGGGCTGGTGTGTTGCCTGGATGATGTAGTACTTTGTGAGCAAGTGCTAGTTGGCTGACTTGAAGGGTCAGGGAGAGTTCTAGCCAGTTGAGTTTTTTGAGGAATTCACAATGGTGGGTTCTAGGAGATCCTGTGGCGAATCTGGCTATTTTATTGTAGAAGCTATCTAGTCTGTTGAGCTCAGTTTTTCAGATATTGGTAAGCACAGAGGAGGCATAAAGTAGGGTTGATAGGAGGTGTGTCCTGGCTGTGGTAACCTTAGAGTGACTGGTGAGAAACTGTTTGTTGCGATAAAGTAGGTCCAGTTTTCTGTGGACTCTTTTAATGGTCTGGGAGATATGAATGTCAAATTTAAGGCTATTGTCAATTTCGAGGCCTAGCAGTTTGGCGTGACTACTGGGTGTGATGGTGGTGTTGTTATGAGAGGAAATTGAAAAGTCAGATGAGGAGGGTGGAGATCTGTGGGGGCTGAAGAGGAGTAATTTAGTTTTTGGCTGGGTTTAGAATGAGGTTTTGGTTAGTGATCCATGTTTCTGCTAGGGAAAAAAATTCTTGTGTTAGGAAGAGGAGGTGGTCAAGGGAGTTGGCTGCAAAGATAATGGTGGTATCATCTGCATATTGGACTACTGAGGCTTTGGGTATGGTGAATGGTAGCTGATTAGTAAATAGGATGAAGAGTAGAGGACCCAGGATGGAGCCTTGGGATACCCCTAGGGAGACAGGCAATAAGGGAGAGAGCAGATTTTGCCATTTTACAGCTTGTTGCCTACCATCTAGGTAGCTCTTAAACCAAGAAATAGTAGAGAAGCTGAGATTTAGGGTGGTTAGTGTATGAAGAAGTTTTTCATGGTTGACCATGTCAAAGGCTTTAGATAAGTCTAAGAGAGTTGCAGATACTAGCAGCTCATTATTTCTGTGGTTATTGACGGTATTAGTGAATGATGTAAGTGCTGTGGTGGTGCTATGGAAGGGTCTGAAACCATGTTGCTGAGTGGATAGTAATTTGTTTTCTAAGAGGTACTTCATCAGTTGCATGTGGACAACCTTCTCTAGAAGTTTTGATAGGGAGGATAGTAAAGCTATGGGTGGATAGTTACTAAGTTCTATAGAGGTACCCCTTTGTGCAGTGGTACTGGGGTACTTTGCACTCTGAGATAGATCTGTTTATTAATATGGAGACAGGGTAGGCTAATGCTTCAGCTGCTAGTTGCAGATATTCAGAAGGTATATTATCGGCGGCTGTAGAGGCTGGCCTAAGCTTTAGGAGTAATTTTTGTATGATTTTGGTTGGCACTGGGTTGAAGGTGAAGATGGGGTAACTGAGATTTGTTTTGGGTGAAGAGAGTGTTTTAGATGGGCAGGGGTTGTTGGGGCTTAGTTGGTTGTTAGCTAGGTTTTGGATAGTTTCTGTGAAGAATTTGTTGAGCTGAGTGGGGATGCTGTCATGGTTGTTCAAAATTTTGGGGGTAGGGGAAGTTGTTTTCCCTGGTTGCAGTACAGTGTTAACAGCAGCCCAGAACTTTTTTGGG
This sequence comes from Protopterus annectens, assembly GCF_019279795.1. Lineage (NCBI taxonomy): Eukaryota > Metazoa > Chordata > Ceratodontiformes > Protopteridae > Protopterus > Protopterus annectens. Next base: position 116,613,240 of record NC_056727.1, on the reverse strand, counting down.
TTGCATATTTTGGTAGTAGGAGATTTTGTCTATTTTAATATGTTGTTTGACTTTGTTACGTAACTGACGGTATGTTTGTCTATTTGGGATTTGCTTTTATGAAAGTTTGTCCATGCTTTGTTCCTATCTCGGAGTAATGTTTTAGTATTTAAAGTTAGCCAAGATGCAAGTTTAGTTCTGAGTCTTGTAGTTCTAGGAGGGACATGGTGGTTAAGTACGTTAATGAAGGTAGTATTGAAGTATAGTACTGCTTCATCAAGGTCCAAAGTTTTTAGGGGGGTCCAGTTACATAGTTTTAGGTCATTATTGAAGTTGAGTTGGTTGAAGTTTTTTTTCTATTCCTACATTCCCTGACAGTTTCTTGGATCAGTTAGGGAATTTTGCTTCTTATTAGAAATGTAGGTAGGTGGTCGCCGAGGGCATCTGGGAGGTACCCAGCGTAAGATATATGGGAAGGATGAGATACTAGTATTCAGTCTAGTATAGATTGATATTTGGTTCTTTTGTCTGTTCTGGTGGGGGAAGTTATTAGTTGGGTTAGTCCATGTAGGTTGATATGGGAGATAGAGTTTAGACTAGAGCAGTTGTCCCAGTCAATATTAAGGTTGCCTAATAGGATGTTTTCTTGGGGAAGGGTGTTGGTTATCCATTCTAGAGGTTTTTCTGTGATGGTAATATTGTTCCCTGGGGGAATGTAGCATCCTATACTGTTGATGTGTTTATGTGGGTTAAGTTTCAGTTTAGTGAGGATGAGTTCAGATGAATTCAGTGTTATCTAAGTCTGGGGTTGTTATGTCTAGTTTTTCTACGATAAGGTGAGTTTTATATAGTATTGCTACTCCTCCACCCCTTTTTCCTACTCTGTCATTTCTAATTATACTGTAGCCTGGTGCTGTGATTTCATTATCTTGATTTAGGGGCTTAAGCCAGGTCTCTGTCAGAATGACAACATCTGGATGGTAAAAGGAGATTAAGGCATGGAGGTCATGGACCTTGTTTAAGATACTTCTAATATTTAGATTACTGATGAGGAGTAAGTTTGTGGGCCTTTGGAGTAGGGTTGTATTTAGATCTGGGATTGGTCTATCTGGACTGAGTGGGCCTGGGTTGGGATGTATGTCACCGCAGCATACTAGTGCTGTTTTCAGGTGTAGTTTGTTGATGGGTTTTGTGTAATTAAGAGTGGTGTGGGATTGGCTATTTGATGGGCATAGCTTGTGTCTGAGGTGGTGGATTATGGTAGTATGATAGTTGTATGGGGTTAGTTGTAAATATGGTATGGGGTTTGGAGTATTGGGGGATGTTCCTTTATAAGGAATGAACAGTGTGTGTAGGTAAGTGGTGTTTGGTAACTGGTAATGGTGGTTAGCAGAGTGAGGGAAGTGATGCAAATGGTATATAGTAGGAGTTGAGTGTGTGAGGATTGAGATGGTGATATCATGGTGTAGGGGTGAAATACCTAGTGTCAATATTGTTTGGACCACCCTAAGGTACAATGTACAATAGCCGAGACAAAAGAAAAAGGGGACTGAACAATATTAAAAACTGCAGTAAAATGAATCTAAATGGCAAAAAGTGTTAAAGCACAATCCACATCAGATATAGGTTCATAGGTTCATAGGTTCATAGGTTCATACTAGGCTATCTGCCCAAGGGCATTTATAAGCCTAGCCCATAGTTATGTGGCTTTCGCCACCCCTTTAGTTTGAATAAAAACTATGCCTATCATTTTTCTGTGCCTCTGTCAAGCAGTGACACTGAAGTAATCCCTGGGGTATATCTGCGATCTCCCATCCATTGGTCAAGATTCCTCTTGAACAAGGCCAGCGAGGTGCTCTGCCTCACATGTACCGGGATTTTGTTCCACAGCATAGGGAGTCTCTGGGTGATGAATCTGTCCCTCCAGCACGTTCTATTTATAACCGTGTCAAGGTTTAAGTCTCCCGCCCTTGTGGTTCTGAGGGATCTAGATTTTTTGAGGTGAAGCATATTCATCAAATCTGGGTTATATGAATATAATTATAAAAAACAATGTATAGTCCAATGTGAGGTATTCATCTATAAATAAAAATTATAACCATATAATAATTCAGATCCTGACTACACCCAAATAGCTTAGATTTTTAGCAAAAACAATCAGAAATGCAAATCTTGATTAGAAACAATACTGTTTATATGTGTCTAATGATAGACAACAAAAAATATAAAATTGTAAACCATGTCCAAAACAAGTAATGCCATAAGCATATTGCTGCAATAAAATAAAGCGATAATTTAATAAAGATGTTTGAAAAAAGAAATGTTGGAAATTTGGATGAACGGGAATGTGATGATATGCATCTTTTAAATCTAAGGTTACAAAAAATTTAGATGAAAAAGGGGTAAACAGGTTGTAAAGTGAAAGTATTTTGAACTTGGATATGGTCACAAACTGATTCAGGAGAAAAAAATCCAGAACTGGTCTCCAAGAATTTTCTTTCTTGGGCATTAGACACATTCTTGAATAAAATCCTTTCCTAAACAGGGAAGGAGGAAAGTACAGTTGTGTAATTTAGCATAATGGTAGATGATGTTCCCTTCACTGTTGCAGTATTCATTACAATTGGTATTCCCCTTTCAATGGTGGCCCAACGTCTGGCCAGTATACCAAAGCCTTTAGGGTGCTTTAAGGTATGCTGCACGTCACACATATGCACCTCAGATAGTGTAGGACACAAAGGTGATGTCCGGACATACCATCTTCAGAACTGAGAGCCCCAGTAGGAGCATCAGTCCAAGGAGAAAAGAGGTAATCAGTACATCCAGAAGAGAAAAAGGACTGGGGTAGGAGAGAGGGAGTGAAAACTGCAACAGTGAAGAGAAGGACAGCTACTGTTATGGTAAGATCCTACATAACTGCACTATGTTCTTCCATTTCACTGTTGCAGTATTCATTACAATAGGGAGAGTAACAAAGCTCAGGAAGAAGGACCAGCAGAGCCCCTCTAGGAAGCCATGAAGGATGACCCGAGCGAAACCAGCTCTAGCTCTGGAAATTCCATATAACTTGCAGTGCTTGAAAAATATGTGCACAGAAGTCCAGGTAGCTGCCTCAAGAATAGAGTTAATATACAAACTCTTGAGAAAAAAGCCCCAAAAGCCACAACTCTAGAAGAATGAGCTTTAACAGAAGAAGGACGGCTCTTACCATGAAAGGAATAACAAAAAGAAATGGCTTTAGAAATCCAAGAAGAAACAGTTTGCTTGAACACAGACTATCCTAAGGACTTAGGATGAAAAGAAACATAGCTGATCAGACTAAAACTGAGTTTTCTATACACATCCAACATGTGGAGCGCCTTCTCACTGGCAGACTGCACGGAAGGGAAAACGTGGGCAAATTAATAGACAGATAAAGGGACAACTCATTCACCACCATGGGCATGCCTCTCAACTGTACAGATTTTCGCAGAATGTCCAGATTTTTTTCTCATATTTTTTGTCTGTTTTTCATAAAATTGTGATTTTCTGGCAAATCACTGAGGGATGACGTCAGAAAATAATGACAGACATTTGAGTTTTAGACTTTATACCTTTTAGAAAATTCATGCTAATGCAAAACTTGCTATTCTATCAACTTTCCAAGTTTGTTAGAGCAATATTTAAAAAGTGCCCCTATTTTGGGGCCTTTGCCCCCCCCCCCCCCATTATTTATGGCTTTGTCCAGATTTATTGTTCTAAGAGGTTGAGAGGTATGAACATGGGCATGAAAGGATTAGTATGAAGGGATACCATGTCCTTTTATGAAACACCAAAAAAAGAAGCCAAGCCATAAGGGCTTGAAGCTCTGACACCCGTCTGGCAGAAGTAAGGGCTAACAGAAGAACAGTCTTCCAAGACCAATGTTGCAAGGAAGCTGAATCTGCAGGCTCAAATGACACCTGGGTCAATTTTTCTAAAACAAAATTAAGATCCCAGGAGGAGGAAAAGGCTTCCTGGGAGGCAGAACATGTAGGAAGCCTTTAAGGAATCGCTTAGCTTCAAATCTAGAAGCAAAAGGAGGTGATAAAGGCAGACATGCAGAAACAGCTGATAAGTGGGCCTTAACAGAAGAATAAGTCAACCCAGCATTAAGCAGTTCACACAGATAAGAGAGAACCAAAGGAACATCCACAGAAAGTGGATCCAGGTTACAAGAAAGACACCAAACAGAAAATCTTTTCCATTTGGATAAGTAGTATTTCCTAGTAGTGGGTTTCCTGGCCTCCTGCAGGACCGTAAGCATGTCCTCAGAAAAAAGGTGTCTATGTGGAATAAAAATCCTACCACCTACAGTGCCAGTTGAAGAGTAGACAGATGGGGATGGATGAGACATCCCTTGTCTTGAGGGAGTAGGTCCACCCTGTGAGGTAACTTGTGCTGACTGCCCTTGGCTAAATACAGAAGAAGAGGGAACCAATGCTGTCTCAGCCAAAAGGGAGTCACCATGACGATTTTGGGAGCATCCTGCTGTATTTTGAACAGGAATTTTGGGATGAAGGGAACAGGAGGAATGCATAAATAAAAATCCCCTTCCAAGAAAAAGAGAGTACGTCCACCTTCCATACCAGAGGACCTGGGACTATGGCAAAAAATAGAAGTTGTTTGTTCAGAAGGGAGGCAAAAAGATCCATTTGAGGAGTACCCCACTGGTGGATAATGTCCAGAAACACATACCTGTGAAGCATCCATTCATGAGATTGGGTTATGGACTTGCTCAGAGAGTTTGCCACAATGTTTTGACCTATAGGAATGCAAACTTCCTAAAGAATCACTTGAAACGGACAGCTAGTTCCCACACCAGGAGTGCCAACTGGCAAAGAAGATAAGATCTTGTGCCCCCTGTTTGTTGACATACCACATCACTGTGGTATTGTCAACAAACACCTTGAGATGTCCTGGAGAGAAGAGAGGATGAAAGGCCTGAACAGCCAGCAAAAGAGTATCTCCTTGACTTTGATGTGGTCTCTGTTGATCAGGCGAACAGACTCCCTGCACCTTTAGGGAGCCAAAAGCTGCTCCCCATCCCACGTCTGAAGCATCTGTGAACAGCTCCTGAAAGGGAAGAGGTGGATGAAAAGGGAGCCCTGCAATGAAAGTCAATTACTGAATCTGCCACTGAAGTTCCTGCTTAAGACATGGAAAAAGAGGAACTAAAAATTTGAGGGGATGAGAAGCCAGATGACTTTAGAAACCACTGAAGTTTTCTCATGTGGAGTTTGGCAAAAGTGAGCATGGGAATGGTTGAAGCCATGAACCCCAGAGCTCTCAGAAATTCTCTTGCTGTTACTGACGTCAGAGGAAGAAGGGAGTGAAAAAAGGAAATGAGAGTTAGGGCCTTGGGAGGAGGCAGAGATGCAAGCATAGGAACAGTTTGGATCCTGCACTCCAGAAAGACATGATCCAGAGGAGGAGTCAGAAAGGAATTTTGAAATTTATAGTGAACCCTTGGCTCTGCAGAAGGGAGATGGCAAAATGAAGATTGTGCAACAAAAGTCTCTGGAGAGGATCCCTGAAGCAGGAGGTTGTCCATGGAGGGAAAGATTTCGATCCCCCATAGCCTGCAAAAAAACAGTCACAGGAACAAGGCACTTTGTGAATACTCTTGTGGCAGCAGAAAGACCAAAGGGCAAAGCAGAAAACCAAAAATGCCAGGAAGCAACAGAGAAATGGACAAACGTCCTGAAAAGGAGATGAATCGGGAAATGAAGATACCATCCTTGAGATCCAAAGACACCAGTTAAGCCTGAGGAAGCAGAATATGGAACAAAGTTTGAAAGGACAACATTCAAAAAGAGAGGACTTTCAGAAAAGTGTTGGGTGGTCCAGAACAGGTCTCCAAGTGTCCTATTTCCTGGGCAACAAAACATTCAGAAGTCAATCCCTTCCCCCTTTGGGAAACTGGAACTTCCTGAATAGTTCCCAGAGTCAAGAGATCCCAAAGCACCCCTGGAAAAAAGGCAACTGTTTCTGTGGGGGCTGAGGAATGCCCATAAAAGGGGGAAGAGAGCTCCAGACCATGAAATACCCAATGTGGATAATGGACAGAACCCAGGAATCCTGAGTAACTTTAACCAAAAACAGAAAGAGAATGGGAAAGATGAAGAAAAAGCAGAATGTGGCTGAGAAGAACAGGATAGTCAGACAGCACTTGCTTTGTCAGGAAAGGGAGACTTCTGTGGCACAGAAGCTTAGGTAGCTTTAGTAGGAGGAGCCGACTTCCACCCTTCTTACCCTTGGGGGAGGGCAAAACTGCTGATGAACAAAGGCTGGCTTACTTGAGGTAAATTCTCTGAAATTTAGGCAAAGGAGAAAAAAACATGTTTAAGTTCCTGCAAGGCCTTGCTCTTATCCTGAAGAGACTTAAACAAATCAGCAGCAGCGTCACCAAAGTGTTTGTTGTCCAGAGGAACATCCATCAACTTAGCCTTGATATAATCAGGGAAAGGTTGAAACTGAAGACAATCTCCTCATCACAGAACCAAAAGCAGCAGCCATAGAAACAGCATCTGCTGCATTATAACTACACTTATAAGAATGGCGAGCTACCTCGGATGAAGTCCCTAACAGAGAAAGAGCAGACGTCTTCCCTTCAGAGTCTGGGAGATCAGAAATTACCTGACAGGCCTGGGAAAGAAGAGCCAGAATGTATCTGGACATATTGGTCTGATAATTGATCACCCCAAAAACCCAAAATAGCAGAGGTATAAACCTTCTTACCTAGCCTTTCCATACGTTCTGCTGTGTTTATCAAAAGGAAGCAACTTAGTACAAGGCAGCAACTGAGATGGCTTGTCAGATGCCACATACACCAAAGAAAGGTCAGCAGAAGGACACCTACATATAAATTTATAGTCCTCAGGCACCCAATAATACCCATCAGGCTTCTTGGGGGCAGGGGGATGGGAATCAGGAGCCTTGGATGCAGTAGGAAAAGCATTCAACAAAGCAGCCAAAACAAGAGGAACATCAAAATGTCTAGAAGAGTATTTGCTGGAGGTCACAATACCTCTTTTGTACCTCAGAAACTTCGGCATAATACCATTTAAAAAAATCCAGCATTCTGGAGATTGCGTCCCCAAAAGAAATTTCCTCGAAAGGAGTGTTAGGACTAGTATATTCCTCTTCTTCAGACCCACAGCCTAAAGGAGAGGAAATCTGAGATGAATAAGCAAGGGCTTATGAAGACAGGGTACAACAGGTAGTACACATGCCTTTGGTGCAGAAGTCTGTGGGTTCTATTTCCACACCAGATGCATCAATTCCTGATACTGCAGTGCAACATACGGGGGATGCTATATTCCTGAGTGTGCAGTCCTTTGAATGAGAAGTTAAACAGAGGCCCCATCTGCTTGACTTGGTGGTAGCTCAGATAGATATAAAAGATACCATGGCACCTATCGAACAAAGGAGGGGAAGTCTGCGGATGCTCTGGCCAGATTTCTCCTAGCAGTATAAATACCACCTCAGGTCTCCCCTGAAAAGAGGCTACCAAGCCTAGTGGGACTAACTTGGTCAACAAAGAGCAAATAAAAATAAAGTCATGAGACAGTCAAGAAAAATACTTTTCAGTTTCTTTAAAAAAGTTTCACAAAAACTTAAACAACTTTACTAGTAATGTGGAAGATTTTCTCCCAAAGTCAACTTATCTGTCCAACAATAGAACAGTGATAGCAGACAGTCAGTCCTCAAAAGCCACAAAAGAGCTCTCTTTTTGGCAACAGTAAAGCTGTATTGGGCTTGGCACCCAAACATGTCTTTTTAGTCAGCTGAGCTTGAGATGACTAACAGTTTGGGCCGCATAGAAGGTGCCCTGAAGCTTGGGAAGCTGGCTGCTATTAAATCCTATGCATGATATTATCCATATACTTTAGGCTACTACAGCAGTGATCTGTATAAGAAACATTAAAGTTTACCCAAACTGATAGAAGCACTCAACCAAAATAAACAGCTGCACCCCACAGGCATAGCAGTCAACCAAAATCAACAGCTGCACCCCACAGGCAACACTTATTCCAAAAAAAGAAGTTATGTACTCACTATAACATTCCATCTGTGTTATCAATCTTCATTTATCCTTGATATATGGGACTCTGTTCCGAGTTTTGGAACCGGCTCGGCCATTACAACAGCTCGCGCCAACCAAAAAATCCGAAGCCAAGTCCCTGCCCAGAATGCCTCTCTCTATCTCAGATCAAGTGTGGAGCTGTAATAAAAGACCAGGAAAGGTAATAATGTAACCAGTGAAGAGACTATATCCAAGGTCATACATGAAGGAACAGATAGCTAAGATTAAGATCCATTCCTTAAGGAGTCTGAAGGAGGGTGGGGAGTCAAGGAAAAATGAAGATCAGCAACACAAATGGAACGTTATGGTGAGTACATAACTTCTTTATCTGATGCCGTTAATCTTCATTTTATCCTTGACACATGGGACAGAGTCTCAAGCTACCTTGAATCTTGGGAGGCCTTATAGAAGGATATTCCCGAGTACCACAGAACCAAATGACACTCTTCCCCTGGAGACCAGATTCACTCTGTAATGAATAATAAAGGTATGTAGAGAAGCCCACATCACAGCTGCACATATGTCATCCATGGAAGCCTTACAGTGGAAAGCAGCAGACATGACTACTCTCTTGTGGAGTGTGCTTTAACTGGGGATGACAACTGGAGGTTATTCTTGTTGTAGACAAAGGTAATGCAGCCTCTTAACCACTTAGACAACATGACCTTTGAAACTGATCTGCCTGTGGAAGGACCTGAAAAGGAAACGAATAACTGGTCCAACTTACTCTTACTACTACCTTACACTACAAAACCACCATAAAAAAACCCTAAAAAGTTCTGGAGCTCCATCAATTCCCTACTAAACACAGGGTCAAACAACAACCCATGCCCAAACCCTGACAAAACACCCACAGAGATAGCTACACTAACTCTTACTTCAGTAACACTACTGCCAATCAAACTGCTACCTTTCCTCCACATCCACCCGCTCTCCAAACCCATACTCCCCTTTCCACCAATTTCTCGCTCACCTGTCCCGACCAACACAATCAAAAACGCTTCAAAAACTCAAACCTTGCCAATTCCATAGCCTGCCCCATCAGTATACTTAATTAACAGATCCATTCTGGAATCCTACAAACCCATTATTTGGAAAAAGGCCTACATTCTGCCTCTACATAAAGGTGGCACTAATATAGACTTCTCCAACTTCCGACCCATAGCTATCCTCTCAATTATCTCTAAGATTCTAGAAAAATGCGTCCACACCCAACTTCTTCACTATGTGCTTCACAACCACATCCTTTCTCCCACCCAGCATGGATTTCAGCCAGGTCATAGCACTACTACGGCTCTCATCCTTCTCTGACATAGTTAATCAGGCCTGAGACGAGGGAAAAATCATCTCCTCTCTCTTTCTAGATCTCTCCAAGGCCTCTGATATGATCTCCACACCCTCCTTATCACTAAACTGGCTGGCATAGGCATCTCACCCCCATCCCGAGAGTGGTTCTCAAATTACCTCTGTAAAAGGCATCAATCAACCAAATGGCAAAATTCTTTTTCTCCTTTCTAGGACACAACAGGTGTTCCACAAGAATCCATATTAGGGCTCCTTTTGCTCAGCATCTTTTTCAATAACTTCTACACCTCTCTTACCTGAAGTACTGTTATTCAATATGCAGATGATTCTACAAACATGTGTGCTGCGAACTCATCATCAAACCTTCTCTTATTCACACAAGATACCCCCACTACCACAGAATTATGGATGTCCAATAACCATCTTGCCTTAAATTCAAATAAAACGAAACTTGTTCTTTTTCAGCCGAAGAAATCCAGTACATTAAACAAGAAAAACTTCACCATCCAATCCCAAAACAGAACTATAACTGAAGTAGTACCATATATTCAACCGCTAGGTACCATCATAGATGAAAAATTGTCACTGGACATGCACATTCAAATCAATATTAAAAAAAAAAAAAACGCCACCAAAAACTGGGCTTTCTTTATAGACATAAATACTTCCTCAGCTACTCCGCTAAACGGCCTCTTACCTCTTCCTTTCTTCTGCCATCGCTTCTTTATGGTGGACCTCTCCTGACCAATATTCAGGCCTCTCTAAAACACAAACTAGCCTTTGCTACAATAAAATCACAAACTTTTTAACAAATGCTAACTATTCTTCTCACTGCTGCCCTTCACTACTCCTACAGAACTGGCTGGAACCACTACATCACCTGTCACTCATTCAGCTAAGCACTGCACACAAGTTTATTTATAAATCTACCAACTGTCCTTCCTTGTCCTCTCTACTCACACAGTATCATCCAAACAGACCTCTCAGATCCCCAAACCAACTGTTCCTAAATGTAGTAACACTTAACCTCACAGCTGGACAAATACGCTACTCTTTCACTGTAGCTAAACTAAGCAATAGTCTCCCATCTTCAGTTAGGTATCAGCAGTACCCCTCTCTTTAAGACGTCATTAAAACAACATCTTGCCTCACTGTGGCAATGCAACTGCACCAAGGCTGTAGTTCCTATAACCTGAACCTCCTCTCCATCTGCCTCCTTCCTTTCCTGAATCATTTCTATCTTGCTCTATATATTCGATCACATGTATGTTATCAGCCTTGAGTGACTTTCTTCATTCTCGCACACAATACTAATATTTATTCTTTAACTACTCTTATAAACAGACCACTTCAATATATTCTGTCTTTAGCTTGTACTGATTATTTGCAGCAAACTACTCTATGTTCCATGTACTGCACATTAGTTTGTATTGCTTTTGTATAGATCCACAATTGGTTCTCAGAAGGTACTACCTTCTGTTTCTCCACATATGGTACTTTGTATGTTGTACATGTACATGGTCTGACAGGGTACAACTGTACATTGATCAGATTGTACTATCTTTTAGTTCTCCACTGTATGATGCTGTATTGAATTTGTACTATGGTTCACATTTTTTATGTTTATTGTTTGTCACATAATATACTATCTATGTACAGTGTAATATTTTGTTTATGGAGCTTTTCTCCCCGGGCCTCTACTAAAAATGGGTTCACCTTGGCCCAGTGGATTATCCTGGCAAACAAATGTAAATAAATAAATCACCATCATCATCATCAGCCCTCTTTTTCCCATTTTTCTACATGGGGACCCCATGTAAATAAATAAATAACTTCCTGAAATCTTTAGTTCTGTCGAGATAAAAACGCAATTGTCTGTGAACATGCAACAAATGTAAGCAGTATTCTCCCTTGTTGAAAAATTTAGGGAAGAATACTGGCAACTTAATGGACTGAATAATGTTACCCTCAGATACGACCTTTGGAAGAAAGGATGGGCTGGTTCTTAGTGATAACCCCCATATCTGATTTTTCATAATGACAGGGTATGAGGACAATGCATGTATGTAATGGCTATTAAGAAAATGGTCTTCCATTAAAGAAACTTCAAGTCACAGGTAGCCACTGGCTCAAAGGGTGATTGGACCAAGGATTGCAAAACCATAGCAAGATCCCAGAAAACGCGGGATTCCCTATACGGAGGCTTTAACCTTAATGTTCCCTTTAGAAAAGCCTTGCATAGCCTATGTGAAATGAAAGGCCTCTGATACTGTGTCTCACTCTCTACTATTAAACAAACTGTTTAACCTTAACTTCTCTCGTGATACAGTGGCTTGGTTTGAAGGCTACCTAAAAGATAGATTTCAATCAGTAAAATGGGACACTGTTTTATCTACTCCCCTTCCAATACAAATGGGAGTCCCACAAGGATCCATTCTAGGGCCACTGCTTTTCAACATCTTCACAAACCTGCTCTGTACCTCCTGCCCACTTTCCTCTATTGTCCAATAAGCTGATGACTCTACAGTCATTACAATAGCTAACTCTCCCTCTGAACTCTTATCAGCTACCAAACATCCTTTAACTCAGTAGAAACATGGCTCTCAAACAACAAACTCATCCTCAGCCCTAAGAAAACAAAGCTCCTACTTTTCCTTCCCAAAACATCCAACCATATAAAATCCTCTTTTACTATCCAGTCACTCAATAACACTCCTATTGTAGTTGAATCTAGCTCAAATCTACTTGGAATCACAATCGATGATCAACTAAAAGTCGACCTCCACATAAACAATGGTATAAGGAATACTCACCTTAAATTAGGCCTTTTTATAGAAATAAAAGATTTCTCACTCAGGAATCTAGAATAGCCCTCACCCATGCCTACCTTCTTCCCTGCCTTATATATTGTTCACAAATCCTTACTAACCTAAACTCCTCTCTCCTCACTAGACTTGAGGCCACATACCATAAAGTAGCGAGATTTGCAACTCAAAACTGTCCTATAGATCTCACCACCGTCTCTCTCTAAGATATTTAAACTGGCTTGAGTTGCCCCACCTACTCCTTCTCTCCCAGCTCCAAACTATAAATGCAATTCTCTATCAACCATCTTTCTGTCCAGCCTTACACACCATTATCTCTCACTATACTCCTACAAGAAGCCTCCGAAGCTCCTCCCAAGACCTCTTAAAAATCTATAAACCAAAATCTAAAGCAGGGTGTAGCCTATACAGCTATCATACCTCTATCAAATGGAACAAACTTCCCTCTGAAATCTGAACACTCACACATCCCAAACAATTTAAACTAACTCTAAAAGAATATTTCAACAGAAAATGGATCTGCCAATGCTCAAACCCACCTTGAAAACCCTCTACTTCTCTCCACTAATCAATAGCCTTTTCCCCTCTCTCTCAAACTTTTATTCCTTCCTGATTGTTTTAATTGTAAAAGTAACATTCTACTCCTATGTTGCTCTTCTATTCTAACTACTACTTTCAAAAAAGTGCTCTATTATCTACCTGCTTTTTTTCTTTACATTATTCTATATATAATACTTGTATTTATGACAAAATGTAATCTGTATATTCTCAAAAATTCTCTTGTAGCCTGCTAGCTGATTGCCTTATTCCACCTGTATAATACCTGTTAATAATGACAAAATGATATCTATTTACTGGAGCTTTTCTCCCCGGGTCTCTGCTGACAAAGGACTTCGGCTCAGTCAGACATTCCGGGTCAACAAATGTAAATTAAATAAATAAAGATTTTCCTTCAAACCCATTACAGAAATTAGAAATAACACCAAGCTGAACTCTGATGGTAGAAGACAAAGCTCTTTGTTCAAAGAATGTAGACAAAAACTGCACAACTTCTTTAACTGATGCAGAGAAAGGGTCAAGTGTATAATCGCGAGCCCATAAGGAAAATCTTTTCCATTTGCTGAGCTAGTCTCTCCATCTGGAAGGTTTATGAGAAGCTAGCAAAATTTGACTGGGGAAGATGTTATTATGCCCAGCAATCAATGGAACTGGAGCATCCAAGCTGTAAGCTTGAGGTTTTTCAGGTTAGGGTGAACTAGTCCTTGAGGATGGGACAGGAGATCTGGATCTGGGTCCAGAATCCATGGACGTTAAGGTAGATAAAGTCAAATAAAGGGGAATTAGACTTGTCGATGTCAAAATGGGGCAATGAGAATCACTTTGCTCTTCAACCTTATGGCCTTCTTTAAGAAAAGGGGTATTAGAGGAATGGGGGGGCATAGAGTAGTCCTGAGGGCCAATCGTGAAGGACAGCATCTCTCGGGGACTCCCTCTGAGGGGACATTAGGGTGAAGTAGCTATTGCACTTGTTGTTCTGGGGGGAAACAAATAGGTTGCAGCAAGGCTGGCCCAGCAATGGAAAATCTCCTTCACTACTCTGGAATTGAGAGATGACTTGCGAGGCAGGAGGATGCACTTGCTCAATTTGTCTGCTACCACTTTCGAGCTCCCCAGGATGTGCATTACTACCAGAAAATAGTTTGAAGAGATCGCCCATTCCCATACTCTGAGGGCTTCTCAACAGAGGGGGTAAGACTTGGTTCCACCTTCTTTGTTGATGTACCAGACTACTGACATGTTGTCCGACTGAACTGCAATCGTTCCTAGAAGGAGGACAGTTTGAAAGCTTGCAACACTAAAAGCACTGCCCTCAGTTTCAGAACACTGATATGCAGCTTGGCCTCTATTGGGGACCAAGAGCCTTGGGCAGTCCTTCCCTGAAAATGTGCCCCCCCCAATCTGGGAGCCATCCATGGTCACTATGACCTGGGGATGAGGTGAAACAAATGGCCAGACCAATAGAATGTCTTCAGATTCTATCCACCAAGCTAGACTTCTTGCAATGAATAGTAATTCGAATGAGATGAGACAGAGGATGAGAGAGGATAGACCATTGGAAGGATAGAAGCCACTGTAGGACTCATTTGGAACAGTGCTAGCAGTACTAATGTCATGGCTGCCGCCATGAACCCCAGTGAATTCAGAACTATTGAAGTTGGAACATTGTCACTGGAGAGAATAATGTTCATAGGTTGGTACTAGGCTATCAGCCCTAGGGCCTATACAAGCCTAGCCATAACAATTCCCTGGCTATTTCTTCCCTGTTTACTTCCCTGGACCCCTGTCTAGCATGTTTACCTGTGATCTTATTTTCTGCAGTCTGTGAGCAGGAGGGAGGCTATACAAGAGGTTGTATTCAGGCAGGCCCCTATGGATTCCAATTGTTGGGCTGGACTTAGCTGAGACTTGGCGAGATTCACCATTATACCTAGACAAGAGCAAATGAGTAGGGTGAAATCTCTTGTCTGTTTGAGTGGATGCCTGGTGGGGCAGAAAGGAGCCAGTCATCCAAATATGGAAACACCCAGAATTTGTGCAGTCTTGGGTGAGCTGCTACTGCTGCTATACATTTGGTGAACACCTGGGGGGCAGTGGTGAGACTGAAAGGCAGGGCTCGGAACTGATAATGACCATCTCCCAACCAGAAGCAGAGAAACCTCCTAGACCATTTGTTCATTTTTATGTGGTAACACGCGTCCTGGAGGTCCACAGAGCACATCCAATCATCTTTCCCTAAAAAGGGAAAAATAGACTGAACCATGACCATCCGGATTTTTGTCTGTTGAACCGACTTGTTCAGAACGCTGAAATCCAAAATTAGTCTCCAGTCCCATCTTTTTTTACATCAAAAAGAACCTCGAGTAGAATCCGGATCCTATCTGGAGTGGCAGGACTTCTTGGATGTCTCTCTTCTCTAGCAGCTTTTGGATATCTAGAGCTGCCTGATCCCTCTGATTGGGTGGAACATCGGGGATCCTTTTTCCTGGTTTTGGGGTAAGGTTGAATGGAATATGGTAATTTCTGGTAGTGATCCCTTAGCACCCAAGAATCTGTAGTTATCTTTTGCCAGGCTAGTGGATGCAAGGATAACCTTCCCCTGATTGCCTCCAGAAGCAAGCAATCGGGCCGCCCTTCAGTGTGCTGGTAAGGCTTCCCTGAGAGAGAATCTCTGGAACCCTGATTTTGCGCACCATCTCTGATGCATGGAAGTGGTCGGCATCTTCCACTATAGTTCCCCCTCTGCCCCGAGGGGTGTCATTTCCACATGTGTCCTGGAAAGGCCCTTGGGTTTTCTTGAACCACATCTTCCTGTTTCTTTGGTTCCTGGAAAAGGAGTGTTGGGGACTGGAAAAACATACTCCCAAAGCAAACAGGGTCTTTCCATCCTTTTCACACCTGGCTAAGGTATCTTTAACTGTGGGCCCAAAAAGGGAAGATCTGTCAAATGGAGCAATGATGAATGAAGACTTGAATGGCTCCTCAATGTCCCACAAGTGCATCTAGGCATGCTTCTTAATGGATATGCCTGAACCTGCCACTCTAGTCGTTCCTTTGACTGCATGTGCAATAAACCTCCTGGACAAATTACAAAGAGCCTCCAGGGTGGCAAGGTGGGAGGCTACTTTATCCTGTACCTCATCAGACACAGCTCCTACAAGGGTATTTAAGAACTCCTTGATCAGATCCCTCTGAAGTCCAGTGAAGTGTACCATGAAGTTCAACAACTACAAGTCAAAGGTCAAAGAAGCTAAACCTGCTTTCCCAAATCTGTCCACTGCCCTAGATTCTTGGTTAGGGGGATAAACAGTGGAACTTTCTTCTGCTAGTTCCTTTTTGGTGGCTGCCGCAACCACCATGGCATCTACTACTAAACCTTTTGCCCAGTGCTGATGGTCCTCTGGAGCTGAAAGGATTTTATCTGGTCTCCTGGGGATTGGTTCTACGGAATCAGGGGCATTCCATGCCCGCTGAATGATCAGTTTAAATAAGATAGTCAATCAGTGGGGTCACACAAGAGGTAGATGGGTAAGCACTGAAGGCTTGCAAGTACACAGACACTGCTGAGGATGGGTCTTGGGACTTCCAGCCACCCCTCTGCTTTAATATTTCAAGAATGTCTCCAAAGGAGATGTCTTCCAGGGGTGATATATGGGAATCCTGCCCATCATTAAAGTCAGTGTCTTCTGTGGGTGTCTTTCCTCTTAAATTACCTCTTCCGAGGCACCTCCTCAGTGAGCGCTTCTGTGGAGGAATCTGAAGAGTTCAGGCCCTGTACAGCAGTGTCCTGTAGCTGTGGTGCTCACTGTCCGGGTGTGGAGGGTGGTGGAAACTTCGGAGCAGAGAGGATCCCTGGGAAAAGTTCTAAGGGTGGGGGGGACCAGCTGGGAACCTTGCAGAGGCCAAGGCTCTCTCGATAACTTGGAAGGAAGGTCAACCCAAAGAGGGATGAGAGCCCAGATCCAGGAAGGACAACCTCAGAACGTTGGTCCCACTCCACTCCGAGGAAACCACCATCAAGGTTGAAGCCGTGGAAGAGCTCACAGAGTCATGGAGCTATGACCCCAGGAGTCCATCTGTTCCACAGAGTCGTGGAGCTATGACCCCAGGAGTCCATCTGTTCCAAAGAAGCCAAGTAAAGTACAGTTGTGTACACTTACCATAAATGTAGATGTTCGAGTGTATTCACTATTGTAGTCATCACCTGTGGGTTATCCTTGCTGTGGTAGCCCTCGGTCGGCCCGCATACCAGAGTCAATGTTTTTGTGTGCCGGCTGCCGTCATCTGTAGTCTGATGTCAGGTCGTCAGTGCTATAAAGCAAGGCAGCCAACATCATTAAATCAGTTTTTCTTGCCCTAACCCCTCAGAAGCATAAGGGAAAAGAGAGAAGTGGTCCTGGTGGCTAAAAGCCACCTAGGAAAGCTTATGTCCCCCTAGGGGAAGATGTTAAAAGGGGGATGGATGAAGGGAAACCAAGACTGCAATAGTGAATACACTCGAACTTCTACATTTATGGTACGTGTACACAACTGTACTATGTTCTTCGTGTTTCACTGTTGCAGTCATCACCTGTGGGAGGATTCCCAAAGCTAAGGAAAGGGGTGGAAGGATAGGTTGAGTCCTAGTTATGGGTTAGGAGGTCCTGCAGAATTGCAGAGGCAAACCCTACCCTAGACTTAGAAAAGAGGGGTAAGTGGTAATGTTTTGTAAATGTATGGATAGAGGTCCAGGTGGCCGCTTCCAAGATGTCCCTAGTGGGTACTCCTCTGAGGAAGGCAGTAGAAGTGGAAGGTGGCCTAGTGGTGTGGGTATGGATAGACTTGGGAATGGGCTTCCCATGTAGTCTGTAGCAAAAGTGGATACAGTGTGAAATCCATTTGGAAATGGTTTGCTTGGAGATGTGCTTCCCCTCTGCCCCTGGGGCAAAGCTTACAAGTAGTTGGTCTGTTTTTCTGAATAGCTTAGTATGGTCCAGATAGTATCTGAGTTGCCTGTGTACATCTAGTGAGTGTAGGATTCTTTCCCCCTTGTTTTGAGGGTTGGGAAAGAAGGTGGGAAGGTGTATGGCCTGGTTAAGGGTCACATCAGATACCACCTTGGGCATAAAGGAGGGGTTAGTCCTCAGGGACACTGTGTCTGCATGGAAAATGATGAAGGGCTCAACAGCCATGAGAGCTTGAAGCTCCGAGACTCTTCTGGCTGAGGTGATAGCTAGTAGGAAGGCAGTCTTCCATGAGAGGTATTTCAATTCTGTAGAAGAGGCAGGTTCGAAAGGAAGTAAAGTTAACTTTTCCTAACACATACTTCAGGTCCCAGGGTGGCGTGGGAGGCCTTCTGGGAGGCTTGATATTAGAAGCCCCTCTGAGGAATTGCTTAATCAAAGGATGAGAGAAGAGGGGTGGGGCTGAATCATAATGGGTGGAAATAGCCAAGGCATGAATTTTAATAGAGGAGAAAGAGAGGCCACTATTGAGCAACTCTGCTAGGTAATCCAGGATGAGAGGGGGATGGAAGGTTGGGAGGTACTGCCCACTTGTGATTGTTTCCAGGAGCAGAATCTTTTCCATTTTCCTGCATATGATTTTCTTGTGCTGGGTCTTCAGGCCTCTGTGATGATGTCCATGACCTGTTTGCTTAACAAGGACTCCTTGTTAGTTTTTAGTGTATAAGCCATGCTGAAAGATTGAAAGTCTGTAGGTCTGGGTGCAGTACTCCCCCCCCCCCCCGGGTCAAGAGGTCTGACTTCATGGGAAGCAGGTTTGAGGGCTGTAAGGTCAGGCTGCGTAACAGGGGGTACCAATGCTGTCTGGGGCAGTCTGGAGCAATGAGGATGGGCCTTGGTCTCTCCTCTCTTATTTTGATCAGAACTTTGGTAGTAAGGGGCAGAGGAGGATATGCATACACAAAGAGGGAGTTCCAGGGGAAGGTCAAGGCATCCATCTTCCATGCGAGGAGGTGGAGCTCCCTGGTGCAAAACCTTTGCAGCTGGTGGTTGAGGTGCGAGGCAAAGAGATCCACTTCTGGGGTCCCCCACTCCGGAGTGATTTGCAGAAAGACTTCTCTGTGGAGCTGCCATTCATGGGGGTCCAGTAAGTTTCTACTTAGGTGGTCTACCAGGGTGTTGCTGACCCCTGGTAGGTATTGGCAATTAGGTGTAGCCCCATGGAGGTGGCTGTAAGCCAGAGACTCATGGCTAACCTGGACAGGTGGTAAGATTGGGTGCCGCCCTGCTTGTTGATGTACCACATCACTGTGGTGTTGTTTGTTTTTATAAGTAAGACCCCTGGCCTGAGATGGGGTTGTAAGGAAGTCAGAGCCTTTCATACAGCCATCATTTCTTTCTGACTGAGCTGGAAGTGAAGTTGCTGGCCATTCTAAAGGCCTTGGGGACACCTGTCTGCCAGGTGTGTGCCCCAAGCAATGTCTGAGGCATCGGTGGTGATGGTCTGGCCGGAA
This sequence comes from Protopterus annectens, assembly GCF_019279795.1. Classification (NCBI taxonomy): domain Eukaryota; kingdom Metazoa; phylum Chordata; order Ceratodontiformes; family Protopteridae; genus Protopterus; species Protopterus annectens. The sequence goes on along the minus strand of NC_056727.1, from coordinate 116,594,009 downwards.
GGGCGGTGGATGAAGGGAAGACCCTTGTTGATGGCACAGGCCTCTGCTCACCAGAGAAATTCGGCCCTTATACATGGGATCAGAGGGAGTGTGGTCTCTAGGGACTGAGAGTGCTGACACCAAAGGTTCTTTAAGTACAACTTGAAGCCTGGCGAGGGGGATAAGAAGGATGCAAGATGCCATGTATCCCAGGGCTTGCAAGAACTTCCTCGCAATGAGGTGGCGGAAGCCAGCTGGGTGAAGTAGAGAGGCAGGAAGCTCTGCTTTGCTGGGGATAGGAAGGCCATTTGAGATGCTGTGTCCAGCACAGTTCCCAGGAAAATAATTTTTCTGGTGGGTTTTGTTGATGGTGAACCCTAGGGAAGCAAGGAGTGATTTGACAAAGAGAAGGTCCTGGAGCAACTTTTCTTTGCACTCTGCCTGAATGAGGCAGTCGTCCAGGTAAGGATAAATCTGTATATTTCTCTGTCTGCAGAATGCTATAGGCGGGGCCAAGAATTTGGTGAATACTCTGGGTGCAGTAGATAAGCCAAAGGGCAGTGCAGAGAACTGAAAATGTTGATAGCCTGCTCTGAAGCACAGGAATTTTCTGCATGATTCCCTGATGGGGGTGTGTGGGTAGGCATCTTTCAGATCTAGTGTCACAAGCCAGGCATTTTTTATTAGCATAAGCAGGAGTTGCTGCAAAGTTAGCAGTTTGAATTTGGGGACCACCAAGGAGGTGTTCAGTTTGGAGAGATACAGGATGGGGCGCCAAGTGCCCTCTTTCCAGGGAACAAGGAACAGTCTGGAGTAAAAACCTTTTCCTGTCTGATCTGGAGGGACAGGTTCTAGTGCCTCCTGGGATATTAGAGTTTGGACCTGTTTCAGTGCCTCTGCCCACTGGTTTGGGGGGAGGGATGGGTACCCGCTTGGAAATGGGAGTTCGCTGAAAGAGAATCTGTATCCCTGAGAAATTAAAGGCCCATTGCTCCTTGGTTATTGAAACCCAATTGTCTTTGAAGAGGGTGAGCCTTCCTCCTAGTTTTTGATGAGTGAAGGGAGGGCAGGGGGGAGGGGGAGTCATTGTGAGTGCTTGCTATAAAAGCTTGGCTTAGAACTCCCTGCATTAGAGACAGTAGTGGTTCACTGTTTGCTTCTTTGCTGGCCCTGGGATAGGGGCCTGGTTGGCCTGTCCCTGCGGGGCTTACCTTGGCCCTGTCTGCTGGGTGCAGGGAAGGCCCAGTGCTTAGAGGGAACGTTCCTGGTGAATCTGGGAGGTTGAACTTGAAAGAAATATTTTACTGTTTGCATAGATTTTGCTTTGTCTTCCATTTTTTTAAGCACCACTTCTGCTTTTTCCCCAAACAGGCGCTCCTTTTCTAGGGGTGCATCAATAAATTTAGACATGACATGATCAGGAAGAGGTTGTTCCTTCAGCCATGCAAGTCTCCCAACAACAGATCCTGTCACTGCTGCCCTGCCAGAGGCTTCTAGGGCGTCATATCCACATTGCAATGAGTGCTTGGCCACTTGACAAGCAGAATGTAGCAATTCTGCCAGCTCTTTTGAGTTGGCACAGTCAGGAGAGGAAGCAATCTTCTGCTTTAATTGTTTCAAAGTGTGTTGTTGATATTTTAACATATGGAATTGACAACTGAGTGCTCTGATAGCTAAGGTTGCAGATGTGTATACTTTCCTAATCCATCTGACCAGAGCTCTGGAGTGTTTGTCAGAAGGAAGAGGATTCTTGGCAGAACTAGTCTTAGGTCCTTTGGGAACCTGTGTAATGACCTAAGGGCCTGCAGCAGGATTCCTATACAGGCATTTGTGAGAATCTGGTACTTGAAGTACCTGTCAGGTTTACTTGGAGCAGGAGGCAGGACATCAGTGATTAAACTGGATTAATGGAAAACATCATCCACCACTTCCAGAATAGGTGGGATGGCCAGGGGTCTGTGCTAGGGCTGGTCCAGAAACTCTCTAAGTCTTTTCTTTGACTGTGGGAAGTCTTGAGATTCCCACTGGAAATATTGCCTGAGGGAATGAAGGGTTTCCCCAAAGGAGAGGTCCCCTGGAGGGAAGGCAGAACGGATGGACTCCTCCGCATCTGAATCCTCAGACAGTTAAGGGATGTTGTTCCTCTTCAAAAGCAGAATAATCAGATTCCTCAGACTCTTGGTCTGTCATAATTTCTGGAGAAGGATGCCTTTTCCTTTTGGAGTGGGGGCCTGAGTGCCTCGGATAAGGGAGATGAGATCCTCTACCATTTTAAGCATTTGAGCTTGGGGTGGGGGAGTAGTAGCAAGATGCTGGCTAGAAGCAGATTTCCTAGGAGTGGCCTGGCTTCTAGGCCTGAGAGAATCCGTCGGTCTCTGAGAAGCATTAGTCAGATGCGAAGACGTCAGTTTTTGTCTAGAATCGGTAGTGCAAAATGCCTCCTCGGAAGCTGGTGCCTGTGTCGCAACTCCGGATCCAACCGAGACAGAGACAGCCAAAGGTTCAGAAGACGAAGTAGATTTCTGCGGCATACCAGACTCTGAAAGGGTCTCGGCAGAGGTCTGCGTAGACAGCAAGTCGGGCATCCAGGGCTGCGAAAGCATCTCACTGAATTCTGGAGAACTCA